>NC_058161.1:6529668-6829668 GCF_020080835.1 Cotesia glomerata | reverse complement strand
TAAATAATTACGTTTTAACATAAATTTGAATTATGATAAAATATTCAAAACTTGAGCGTGCACGCGAACTTACTAGAATTTCAAAGTACCGTGTATCATACACATGTTTAATACTAGGATAATATGCTCGAGTATTTAATTTAACTATCCTTGATGTTTTGGAGATGAAATTGCTTAAATCATTGCTGCATATAATTAGTATTAATATATATATATATAAGTGGTTAAAATTTTACATCACTAAGTAGAATCAAGCTATCGCTTTTAAATTTATTCTCTCGCTTATACTCAATAACACAATTAAATTTCCCCAATGTGCTGTTCATACTCAGCGAAAGAATTTATTAATTAAAACAATGAAACACTTGAAAATTTAACAGTTAAATATGCTAGATTTACTTTTTCACCGTTGGGTAAATTATTTAAAACCATAATACTTCTCCTTTTTATGCCGTATAAAAAATGATTTTAATGCTAATATTTAATCTTTAGTAGTCCATAATTACATTTTTTCCAGTGCAATTTTTTATAATTATAAATATACATATAGCTTTTATTAATATTACAGTACGTTACTGTGCTTCTACCGTTTTTTTTAAGTAATCAAAATCACTGTAACTATGAATATTAATTTCGATTACTTGACGCGGTATTTAATGAGATAAATATATTAAATTACTGTCATTGTTATTATTACAATGTAAATTTTGACCTAGATGTTCTCAGCTAGAATTATTTTTATTAAAATGATCCATACAAGCTTTCAGTTTTTTTATGACCTGTATGGATAGGGTTTTATTTTAAATAACTAACTGTAAAATTACTGATATAAATTTTGATGTCTATCAAAATACACTGATAGAAAGATTTATTTGTGTCAAAAAATATTTGTTAATAGTTAACAAATCATTTATTAGAGACCACTTTTTAGTATTAAATAAATATTTCTTATTATTAAAAATGATTTGTTTGTATTTAATAAATCTGATATTCATTTATTAAATATTAATAAATCTTTTTAAATACTAAGAAATAATTGTTAAGGACTAAAAAGTGGTCTCTAATAAATGATTTGTTAAATATTAACAAATATTTTTAACTACAAACAAATCCTTCTATCAGTGTAATTTAGAATCGATTTTTACAAACGTAATTAAAGTATTAACCTTTGATAAAATATTTGAAGAATAAATTTAAAATAATTTGGAAAATCCAAAAGTGCACGCCTCATGATCTCATTTTCTACAATAAAATTGATTAAAATAAAATACAAAAAGAACAGAAAACTCGGCCAGGACTTAGTGGCGCCATAATTTTAAAGTTAGGAAAAAAATACTATAATTTATTTACTAAAAAGTAAATATAGATAGAAAAATATACAGTCGTATTTTAGTTTTTTATAAATTATAATTAAACGACCGTGAATTGAACGGTCATATTAATTGAGAAAGTCCTTAGTGTGTTACTTTAGATGATAAAAAAAAAATTATTCCCGGAAAGATTATTTTTAATGTTATTATATACTATGTTAAACAAAGTAATTGTTATTGAAATATATTTTATGCGCCTGATAGATTATTTGACTTGATATAATTGAACTCATATTATCCTGTAAGTGCGATATAAGTAAAAAAAAATCAACTTCAGTTTTGAGAAAACTGCTTTTTTGACATGTCGAGAATAGAGCACTCCCTCAACGCTTCGCTTATGAGGCGCGCAATAAGTATCACGCTTAGGGTAAAAAGCTCGTGGCGAAAAATGTAAATTTTCATCGGATGTATGAGAAATAGCTTTTTTAAAAATATATATATAAAAAAAAAAATATTAAAATTATTTATACTTCCCGAGTGGATAGATTTTAATAATTTATCATCGATTTGATGTGCCATGTGAATTTTAAACTTCAACAAACAAAGCGCTTTTGTTTGCATTCGGACAAAATGTTTACTGTAATAATTAAAAATAAAAAAAATAGCAGAAATGTAATAAAAATGAAAAAAATATTCATTTTTGAGCTGTTAATGATTAAAAACAGAATTACGTTTAAATAAAGTATTTTTAAATGATTCTTTGAAGTTTACTTTATTTCACTATGAATATATTATGCATCTAAGTGTAGGCGGTAATAAGGATGGTTTTCTACTGAGAAATATGAGTTAATTTAATAAAACTGCTCTTTCGTGAGAGCATTATATTTAGACGGCTTTAGACTATTTGAAGATAATTTACGTTCAGGATAGGGTAAATATTCAACTCGTTGTGATGTTAAAAAAACAATCTCATTATAAGTGTCTATTTATCATACATATTTACAAACACACCAAAATGTGCTTTTAGTAACAGGTATCATTACTTTAGGCAATTCGCTGATAAAAAATATCATATCAGTTGCAAGCTTGATTACATTTGATGCTCTGTGTTATAAATAACTGATGGACAATAAATGGGGATTGCTGTTAAATCTGGAATGGGTTTATAATCTGATTTAAAATTTTGATTTTTTTACCAATTTAATTTTTATATTTTTAAATTACGTTGAATATTAATGAATTATTTTACTTTATAAAACTAAACGTTTTATTACTGGATGAACTATTTTTATAATTTAATCAGCTTAATTAAAAACTGTCAGGTATTTTTCAATAATAAATATATATAAACCCGTAATATATTTTTAAAATTTTTCTATATTTATTCAATAAAATAAATTATTAGGAAATGAAGTTATCAAAAATTGAATACCATTTAAAAGTTTGAAACATTTGATCAGAACTATTCAACTGAAGAAAAAGTTAATAAAGAACTTTAGGCCATACAAATCGGTTAATTAGTTTTCTGAGTTATTGCGATCGATTTATCGTGAAAAGTGACTTTTCAAGAATTGCAATATATCTTGTCATAATTATTTTTTTTAAAATAAATACATCAGTTTAATTGAAAAAGTATTTTTAAAAAAAGTATGCTTATTAAAAAAAAAATAATTATTTGCTAAAAATAATCCTTTGCAAAAAAATTGTAATAGAAAAAAAAATCTTTACTCGGAATTAACCCGTTTTACTTCAGATTAAATGAAATAAAGAAACTAGTATTTTTGCTCAGGTATTGAACAAACAAAAACAACTGTAACTTCTGAAAAAAAATATTCGACATTAATCCCAAAGCTGCTCATATTTTTTTTAATTCTTTTATTTACTAAATCAAGATATAGTATAACAGCCTGTTAGTTTCATAATTGATTCGTTAAAATAAAAAACAAGTTCAGTTATGTATTTTTATAAAGTTAGTTGTAGAATAAAACTATAAAAAGAAAAAACTCACTGTTCCGTCGCCGAGGTTGTGTATAATACACGGTAACAATGCGATTGAGCCAGATTGTGCAATAATAACAGAAGAATTTTCAGTGCCAAAGATCATTGGTAAAGTTGGTGGTAAGTCAATGTCTGATATGGGTTTCGAAGTTGAACTTTTATCGATGGAATTGACACCTAATCGTTGCTGAAGCATTTCAGCGGTAACTGTAACCGACGGAAAGTCTGAAAAGTAATAATGACAAAAATAAGTTACAAAAAAAGTTTTATTAACTTGTAGTAATTTATAATAGAATAAAAAACTGATGAAAGGATAAGAGGAATTCACGATAAACTGAAATTAACTTAAAGTAAACTAAAGTTATATCCAATAATAATTATAATAATAATTATGTTTAACTTTGATATTGACATACTGGATAAACTTTGAATGACATCTACGAATGTAATTACGAAATTGTAATATAAATTTTATAATTATTAAATTAAATTATTTCAATGCATATTCATATGTACATAATAAACTTACTGGTTTGTATTGAGATGTTGAGTAGTAATGAAAACACTAGGATCTTCATCTTATAATAGTACTATGGTAACAATAATAATAATAATAGTGTTTGTAATAATGATTCATTTTTCGACCTGATATGTTTTGAGTGTTGATAAATTAAAAGTAACTTTGAAACTCTTGAGAGCGCTATTAACTTCTTCCTTCATCATAATCATCACTATGATCTTCTTTGAAATAAAATAGTACTCGGGAGATTGAGATTAATACTCTGACATGAGCATGACGGTTATCTACTTCTCTTTCACTTGACGACTAATTAAAAAGCTAATTAAATCTGCAACAGAATCGTAAATAACTCCAAGTTGATACCTTATTATATACAACAACGTTAATGATCCTGTACGTTTATATTAATATTTATCATTATTAGTTTTAGGGAATTATTAATTCAAATATAATAATAATAAATGAAAATACCAACCAATCAATCAATTAATAATTCATCCAAGTACAGCTTAATTACGATTCAATAGAAATCCATTAATTAATTATATTCAAAAAACTAAAGCTATAATAATAATAAATAATAATAATAATAATAATAATAAATCTGGGATATCTTTTTGATACTACTCAATATTCACTGAAGTTTTGTCTACTCTAATGAATGTAAATTATAGCTCAATATTAATCAGTCGCAATTGCATCGGTAAATTTGCATCGTAAAACGATATCTGTATCAGCAAATAATTGATCACACTTAAATCAAAACAGGTCAAAGTACATAAATACATTTAAAAATGATAAAAAACAAGAAATAAAGAAAAAAAAATAAACATAATAATTGTAGATAATTGTTATTAAATAAAACTAATAAAATGTTCTTTAAATTCTCTCTATCATTCGTCTAAAGTGCTTTCATCGCTTTTAACGCCCATTGCCTTTACGTTCTCTGTACTCAACACATCTATAATTCTATCTCTCGTTGACTCTACAACTCTTGATCATTCTCTCATGACTTTACATTAGCTTTTACTCTTTTTTTTTCTCTATAACATGTTATTTTTAACTTTTTTTTTTTTTTATTTATCTCTATCCGATAATACAAATTAAAACAACAAGTTCTCGATTCTCGACTATTGTACAGTTTGGTCGTAAATCAGCCACGGAAATTCCAATTAATGGTACACAAAAAGAAATCAACCGTAGAAATTGCTCAAATTAGTGTATTCGTTTTCCGAGTGATTGACCAACATGAAAATACACGTCTACATATATATACAAAAGTACAAGTACACATGTAGAGGAGTATACCGAGTAGAGGCGGTTTTTAGGCAACACACGACCTCAATTTCGTATCAAGATAGCGATCAATTTTATTACCGGCAATTACTGCACAGATGAGGCTATACATTACCCTGATAAACATCCTGAGATTAGGCAGGTCGCTTGATTCCAGTTTGTAAACAAATAATTTATTTTGTACCAAGTTACACTTGAAATTTTCTTTTAACCGATGATTTATGAGTTATTTAATCAATTTTTTATTTAAAATTAATTTATTAAATATTCAAATGAGTTTGATTTAACTTTAATTGATTTTTTTTTCTAAGCGAATGATCCTGTCAGTTAAACAACTGTTTAAATAAGATTGCGTATGCATGTAAAGTGATGAATGATTGTCAGTTTATGTACGAGGGTGTGTTATCATAGAGAGAATTTAACGGAGCGGTTGACATCAATCTGGGTAGACGATGTACCGCGAACTAACGCCTCACAGTCTCTCTCGATATTGGATGCTGTTCGCTCCCCGCACTGATACGGGGGATGAAAACTAGACGACTCGTACAGGGAGAAAATTAGAACGTTATAGTGGGAGAGATTCTCAACATATATAGATGCGCAAAAGAGATAGATAGACAAAGGCGAAAGAAGAAGATACAATAAAGCGCCTGCGTTCTCTTTAAAAATATTTTCTTATTTTAATTTTGTATTTACTAAACACTCACGAGCCACGAGTTAAGACTAAATCCACCTCTTAATTACTATTCTTAAAACTTTAACTATTTATCATGCTTGTTCATGTTTATCACGTACTTATTTATCATACTTTATTTTATTCATATTCTTCATCTTCATCTTCTTCTTCTTCTCATTTTACGTCATACTTATTTTTTATTTATTTATATATTTCTTCTTTAAAGTTATACTTATTACGAGCTGAAGATTCCGCAACATGATACTCAATAATAATTTCAACGGTAAAATGATCATAGGTTGATTTGAATTTCATGAGTAATATGGTAGTTATTTCGTGACAGAAATATATTTTAAAAAGATATACATCCCTTGAGAAAACTCATATTTTTTTTCTATTAACTGTATCTATATGTATATAAACATGTAACTATATACTATATATCCTAGAATGACGCAAGCGCGAGAAATTCGAATAAATAAAAGGGCTATACAACCCCGCCCAATGAAATCCTAAGGATCAACATCTGCGTAAGATCTCACCTGCAAAAAGTCTTGTGTTATTTTTTCGCTCAAGTTGTTTTTTACTTTTTTTTTTTCACTAAGTATTTGTATTTGTTTATTTTTATTGTTTTGGTTTTATTTTTACTCAGGATTAATGTAACAGAAGCTTTCACCCTACACGAATATTTTTTCTTTATTTGATTTTATACTTTTTCCCCCTCATTCGTCATTGCGATATTTATCTTTAAGAAATTGTCGTTGGTATGAAACCCTCCTTAGAGAAATAAATCCGCGACATTTATGACCCTTAGAGACTTTATTGTTCGCATTGGTGTTTTATGTCAAAGGACACAAAAAAAAAACAAACAAACTTTTTGGCGTATTTTTTTTTATCTATATAACTTTCGGTTAAGATTTTATTATCTTGTTTTTTAAACTTTATTATCGTTACTGATGATTAAACTTGGTCTTGTTCTTCACATAGATCTTTTTTATATGATACTAGACAGTAATGTATCATTCATATAATAATAAAAAAAAAATTGTAAATTTTAGCTGCAGTTTGGTCAGTGGGTAATCAGAAAAAATAGACCCGTAAAAAATTTTAAAGTTATGAAAAATTCATATTGATTCATTAAAATTATTATAAAATAAAAATTATAATAATAATTGTATCACACCCACAACTTTCCTGAAAAAAAGAATCCATAGAATGATCGCTCCATTTTTTATTATTATTATTGTGGTGTAATAATTAATAAATAAAAAAATGGAATAGTCTACCATCCAATCGGATCGGGAAAGCTGGCTTAAAATAATAAATGCTATTTAATAAGTAAAATCACCGATCTTAAAATAATGTTGAATAATTATTATTTTTGGCATTCACTTTTTCTAATAATAATAGTAATTATTATTATTATTATTTTTATTTTATAATAATTTTAACGAGCTAATATGAATTTTTCATAACTTAAAAATTTTTTCTGGGTCTATTTTTTCCGGAATTCGGTCAGTGATGTTAAATTATGAGTAGTATAATAAAAATCTATCATTATTAATCAGTTTTGGATGATTGTGATAAGAGGAATAAAATAATAATGATAATACATCAATAATTGAATACACTGATATTCATAAATTCTTCTTTATAGATACCTATAATTGTAATAGCTGTTTAAAAATTATAAAGCAGACGACTATTACTTTTAATAATTTTATAATTTAATCAATAATTTATAAATCACTTCGTATAAAATCACCGGGTCCAGGTGGTGGTGTTGTTAGAGATGTAAGCCCACCAGCTGGATCTGCTGCAAATCGTTGAGATTTCTGTGGTCCGGGTGGTGGTCTTTCACCAACTTTTAATTTGTTTATTATTTCTTTTGTTGTTTCTGGAGTTAAATCTTCCTAAAAATTTAATACATCCGATTTAAATCATCAATTAAAAAAAAATATTTAATTAAAAATAAAATATTTAACATACGTAGTAGTCATCATTAACTTGTAACATCGGAGCATTGGCGCAAGCTCCAAGACACTCAACTTCGGAAAGAGTAAACAAATTATCAGCAGATGTACCCCCAAGTTTACAATTAGTAGCTGCTTCAACAGCTTGAACGATGGAATCAGAATCGCGTAACCAGCATGGGGTGCATGTGCATATTTGTACGTGATATTTTCCCATCGGTCGACGATTGAACATCGTGTAGAATGTAGCAACTTCGTATACACGCATGTTTGACACACCTAAAATTTCTGCAACTTTGTGCATCGCGGAAATCGGCAGCCAACCTTGTTGACGTTGAGCTAAGTCCAACAATGGAATCATAGCACCACGTTTATGGCCCTCAGGGTAAATACCAAGTATTGCTTCCACTCGTTTTTTGTTGGCATCATTAAATTCAAATGGAATATTTGGATTATCTTGTTCTGAATCGCGATGCTGTAAAATTTTTTAACCATCACTAAATGTCACTTGGACTGACATAAAAAATTAGTGTACTAAATCTATTGATTTGACAGTTTTTTTTAATGGTTACTCACAACAAAAAGATGATCAGATGCACGGATGGCTGAAGTTTGTATCTGTCTTATATTCCTCAATACCTGTCAAGTACCAAATAATAAACAATTAATTATTAACATTTTTTTATTACATAAGATTTTAGGTTAAACTGATTGATATTTTTGTGAAACACCAGTACTATGAAATTATAATACTTACTGTTGCATTGCAAATTTTTCCTAATGTGACAAACATCTTTTTCAACAATAATAATCTATTAATTAAACTACAAACAATATTTTTATTAAACAATACTGTGAAACTTCTGAGATGACCAACATAACAAGACTGATTTTTTTTTTATTAATAGAGGGCGACTTACTTGGCGCGCATGCGTTCTTTTTTTAAAATCGCGGGGTTTTTTTAATTTTCTTATTGATCATTCTTTTTTTTAACAAGTAATTCGTAAAAAAATTCTTCATCCATCATTAATTATTTATTACAATATATTTAGAGATTATACTATTTTAATGTATGAATTTATAATGAAGTCTTTAATTATAATTATCAGGTGTTGATTTATTTTTCAACAATATTAATAACATATTCTTAAAATAAATAAATTAAATACTATAAAACTTAATACTTCAGTTGAAAATAGAACGATGAAAGTAAAAAAAAAATTGTGATTTTTGTTTATAGTAGAAAATGTTTATTGAGCATTGTTACATATAATTATGTTACATACTGATTACAGTGATAAATAATTAACAATTTGATAATAACTTAACAGATAATAATTAATGTAGTTATAAAAATTTTTTTATTAAAAAAACTTCTTTCGTGTCCGATTGACTAGCATATTAAAAGCAAATTAATGAGTAACATCAAGTCAATTAGTATTGTCATTATACGTAAATAAAACTATTATTTCGTTTGATATAAAATAATTAACGACATTTTACAAATAAATTATTTTTTTTTTTAAATTACTGGTGTGATTTTATAACACAAAAAATCACAATTACTATAATTATTATTATTATCAAAAATTTAATGTAACAAAGGTAATAGTATAATTTCGTATTGGATAATATATAGAGAAATACATGTTTTTTTTTCGTAATTTTCAATAAATATCGTTAACTTTATCCGAAAAATGGATTGCTTATACACTTTAAGTCTAATTTCTTCTGTTTATATAATTTAATTTAAAATAGAAACAATAGTAAAAATTTAAAAGAAGATTTAAAATAATTATTTTTACGTTCAATGCAAATTTATATCACTTGCTTTTAATGTAATTTTGACACGTTAAATAAATAGTAGAATTAAAAATAAAATTAATAGATGATGATAAAATCAAAATTTTATAAAATTACCCGTTAATTTTACAATTATGGATTTTGAGATTTGAAAACTTAAAAATATCGCAGTCGTTTGATCTAAATGGGATGAATAAACAGCCATAAAATAATTTCTCTCTTAACGATTGATTATACTGCATGCTCTCCATTATGATAATTATTTATAATAATTATCTATTGTTTTGAATACAATTTGTAAATATTTATATATCTATATTTTTATAAATCGATTACATCGTTATCAAATATATCGTGTGAAAAATTAAAAAAATTTGGTCTCCAAAGTCTTAATGAAATTATGATGAATAATTTCATGCGATAAATTGCTTATTTTATTTTTGACTTTTAAAAATATGCATTTGAGCACTCGGTATCAAATACTATGTATGTTTAATTAATCAATTATTCAAGATGTCGTTTTTGGCCAAGCAATCTTGGCATCGATTCTTTTAAAAGCAAAAAGACAGTGTGATAGCTCTTGAGGACATTCATGATCTCCCAATAATGTTTCTAAAGAAAAATAAAATTTATATAAATAAATAGTATCTTAAATTTAATCAACTTAATATATTTATTTAGATTATAAATTAGTAGCATTAGTATTTACCTTCGCCTTGTACTAATTTGAATAAACCATAGTCTTGTGGATTTGTGCATCGTGTTTTATGCGCAAGTATACGGCAAATCTCTCGGGTGTTCATGTTTGGTCTGACGGGTAGTGTTCTAGTATTTAACGATCCATGAATTTCGTCTGGTACAAGTACTCGAAGAACTGAAGAGCAACATTCAGGAGTTCCACAACCCTATAAATTAATTATTTTGCATTAATAATGAGCACGTGATAACTTAACTATTAATTAATTAATTAATTAATTAATTAATTAAAATTATACTTACATTTATAGTTGACATAGTTCCCTGACTTGTCTTGAATGTTTTCAATACGTGAACAGCACTTGATAGTGTAGTTAAATAATATCCACCCTCGCCAGTAAGAAGAGACGGATGAAGTAGACCCCACATAAACTCGGCTTCTATTTCAGCATCGACCACTTTTCCACGTACCAGAACCCATACAAGTAGCGGTAATAAATCATCAGCACCTAGAGTTACGTGTTTATCGCAATTAGAATGTTTAACTGAATTAAAAATAGTCGATATGGCAGACAATAAGTTTTCCAATTTATCCAGCGGTGAATCTGATTTTTGTAAACGTTCGATGTACTTTAATATCAAATTTAAATTACTATCTGATGGTGGTATTATAGTTGGACGTACGCCTAATTCTTGTATATGTTTGTTATGAGCGTATTGAATACTGTCAGCAAGGGTATTAAGTGACCCAGTTGCACCATAATGTTCAACAAACAGTTTGTATACATGTTCACGCAGCGGACGTACCACAAGCCTCATCATTACGCCTTCAAGTATTGCATCTAAATTTAGAAATTCATTTGGTTTCAATTTAAGGCGCTCTTTTTCAACTTCTTTTTCAAATTCACGTTCTCCGTGTTTAACGAGATAATTTTTCATCCCCGACATAAATTGCCGAATATTTCTCATTACAACGTGAGGGCTTGCTTCTTTTCCTTCCATAGTACATTGGATGAAATTATCAATATTTTGTGAAAATACCGTTGTTTTATCAGCTGCTAACAACAATGCATAAGCCCTTATACTTGATCCAGTTCCACAGCCTTCACGATTTTTCAAGGCTTGAAGTCGTGGGGGAGCTATCAAAAAAATAAAGAAGATAATTATTATTATTATTGAAAAAAATAATAAAATCTATATATGCTTATCAATTTTATCTTATTTCTATTTATCTGACATAATCTATTTATGTTTTATCATTATTGGTAAATTTCAATGATTCGTTATAAATTCATTGAAATTTAAAAAAGTTGTTATCACGTACAATTATTACTAAATAAAAAAAATAGCACATTTTTGTATGCAAAATGAATAATCACTAATTTTTTTTTTTTTTTTTTTTTTTTTCCATAAATAAAATAGTATATTTTTTATATTAAAATAATAATTTTTCGAAAGTAATTTAACTCTATTAATCTTACATTTAAATACAACCGTAGTACGTTGTATTTTTCGACAAAAACAACGAAACCACAAACTTAATTTCTTGAACATTTTTTTGGTGTAAAAGGAAAATTTTTTACACTCGCTGTCGACATCCAAGAAATCATCAATCATTGTAAAATGAATAGTTCTAAAAATCACAATTACTCACAAAAAATACGCGACAAATGTTGAATTGTATTGTTATGTTTAAATAATTTAATCATTGTAAACTGTTGATATAAAATATTGTACGGTGATTAATTTACTATGAACGTATATACACTGAATGTATTGCAGTAATCTAGTACAGAGTAGTACTCGATAAGAAAGAAGTAGCAAAAGAGTGAGGGATGGAGATAAAAGATAAGCGCCTCGTGTCAAGAGGACGAGTTAAGTAATGCGAGACAAACTTGGACAATATTGAATGACAATTATCGATAATCCCACAAGTAAACCATTGTCTCGGATATATATAATCTTCATAGATACAGCTTTAGTCATTGCGCACTTCATATTTATTGTTTTCTTTTTTTTTTTCATTTATTTTAATTTTTTAATTATCTTTACTAATCACCATTATCATAAGATTGAACTATATTATACAATTATAATCTATTAATCATCATAAATCTGTCATATAGTTTATAACTCTTTCTTTCCGAGTCTATAATAAAGATTAATTAATTATTTATAATTTATAATGCTCTCACAGTACCCTCACCCGTTTTGTTGGACATCGATTCAATATTTTTTTTTAAAATCTATTTTCAGCATAGTGAAATAAGAAATAAGAAATAATAAACCATTGAAATTATAAAAAGAAACATATTTAAATCAAGATTTTTTCTATGTAATTTCACATTCAGTTATATAGACTCATTTTGTTTTATAAATATGACTGGAATAAAATTAAATCGCTCTAGTAATATTAAATTAAAACTTTCAAGCCAAAAAATAATGAAAATGGAGATAATTTTATGAAATAAGAAAATAAATAAATACAACGAAATTATCAGCTTAAAAGCATACATTGAACATGTTTAATTCAATGACCTAATTTTCTTCTCTAATAATTTTTACGCAATTTCATTAAAAAAAAAAAGCAATGAAACTATAAATATAATAATGATAAAGTTAAAACTTACATAGAAGGGGATCTAATCGTTCTTTAAAACTGGCTTTTCTTTTTATTCTTTCATGATCACTATCATCTGTATCAACGTTAGTTTCCCATTCTGATACTTCATACGTTTGATCACCTTCCCAATCTGACGGTGTTATTTCTCGATTTTTCCTATTATCAATATTACTAAGGGTCGAATTACTGTAATCATTTTGTAGTGTATCTGTTGTTTTTATTAATTCTGGGTACCTAGAAAAAAAATTATTTTGTTAACATTTTAGTAGTGTAATTTTATAGTTATATTATATAAAATATATAAGATGCATTTAAATTACCGTTGGTAAATGATACTCTGAACGGTGAGTGAGTTAGATCCATCATCTTTATTACAACTATCTCGTGGAAATTGTCGTAATAAAATATCAGTCATAAATTCAGGACTTTCCTCAGAGTCAGTTTCATTTTCCGTCTTAACAACATCACTTGTATTATCACTTCCAACGCTGTTTCCATTAACATTTAGCTTTGGGCTTTTCTGTTTACTTTGACTACGGTCACTTTCACTACTATATTTATCCTTCTTTTCGTCTTCATTATCATTCTCTTTCTCTCCCGATCCTCCTTTACGTTCAATTTCACTGCCGCCTGTATCATCTCCTTCATTTCCTGTTATTAATAAAATCAATATCATCAAAACTAATTTAATAAAAATCTATCAAAATAAATTAAATTAATAAATTATATTACTAAAGTGAATATAGACGACGGGTATATTTTAGTAGGTATTATAGATAAAATAAAATGAAATAAAATTACCAATAAATTCCCAGCTTGAGTCAACTGTCCAGGAAGTATCATTTGAGATTTTAGGTCTAACTTTAGGTGGTTGAACTGGTTTAGCACGAGGATAAATTTTTTTATTTTCTTTACCACCAAGACGATTTGAAGTAAGATTATCTACGGAAGACGATATAAGAGGTATTTTATCTTCAGTTTCTTCAGATTCAGTCCAATCAATAGGATGTATTTGATTGGTGTGATTACCACTTGGCATCTGAAACCATCCAGGTTCACTGTGACGATATTTACTTATTATACCACTATTATTACGATTTTTTCTTCTTGGTACAAGTGGTTGAATTTGTTGTATAGCATCCGCGGGTTCTGCATAAAATGGGCTACTCTGTTTAGATTCAGGAGTCATTGGGCTATTACTCTCAGACTTGGTAAACATCAAAGCTAGTTTATTTTTAACCGGAGTTATGGCAGTGACGTTTGGACTATTTAAAGAATTGGCGCTACAAACTCTTGATAAAAGATCTGGACGTCTTAGTATTCCTCCAATATCTTCGGGTGAAGCTGAACCTCTTGGACTTTTTGAACACGATTCAGCAATTGGTTTAAAACTACTAAATTCAGGACTGGCTATCTCCATATAACTCAATTTTTCTCGTGACCGTGATGATCGATCATTGCGCAATAGCATCACACGGTCTGTACCAGCAAAAGGGTCTTTAATTAAATTTTCAGTAGGTTGACATGGACTTAGAGTATGCTCACTACGGTCATGCGGTGACCAACTAGAATTAGATCTGTCAGTAGTATTCCAAATATCTTCATAGTCAGAAATTTTATCAGCTGGTGAACTACGGCAGTAAGATTCAAGTATATCTGACTCTTGATAGTGTTGAGAATTTTTCCTCGCTTCACGATCACGACGTCTACGCGATTTTGACGTTGTGCTTGATGGAGTTGTAGGTGATAAGAGATTCGGCGTTTTTCTTCCATTAGAGACTAGTTTTGAAGTTGGTGATAATAATGTTGGTGTGCTAGGTGATAAGGTAGATCTACTTGTAAAATTAGATGAAAATGATTTGTTAGATGTTATACTTTGTGGGCTTAACATTGTTAAACTTTTGTCTGATGAAGTTACTAATTGTTGAAATGAATCAGTCGTACCAATTTGATTAACATTTAATGAAATTACTGTAGTTGTAGTTGTAACAGTAACATTGCTATTTTGACATTGACTTGCTCCTGGTTTAGCCCAACGTGGTGGCGGTGTAGGTGGAGTTTTAATACTATTTACTTGTATAGTACTGTGTATAGTACCACCTTGTAGACTATCAAATCCAACATTACGTGTATCTCCTGATTGACTGTTTGGTGAATTAGCATTTATAATATTATTTGAATTATTTTTAATAAAATTTTGTGACTCGTTGTTGCTTTTAGATTCAGTAGGTATAAGTACATTACTCTCGACATTATGGACGACCGGTGAACGACAGCGAACACTTTGAACGAGATTAGGTGACACTAATTTTTGACTGGGTTTTTCACATGGCAAGATAACAATATTTTCAGTTCGGTCTTTTTTGTCATCAAGAGGCTCATTGAATCTCTTTAAGTTGAGAGTATTTGGCGGAGTTGGTCGTGGCAGTCTCGGCTGTTGTGATGTAACAAATGTACCAGTAGTTGCAGCTTTTATTGAATGACATGAATCCTGTGATGTAATTGGAATAAGATTAAGTATTATACTTTTGTCTCTAGACGATATTAAATTGTTGTCATCGTGTGTTATTGTCTCATTTCCGACATTAAAACTCCCTAAACTCGAGGCATTACTACTACTACCACCGCTTTCCGGTGGTTTTGGATTTGCCATAGGGTATCTCCAAAACTCCTGACCCAATAGGGCCAGTGACGACAGCTGCTGTCTATTTTTAGCCTCACGCATTGCTCGGGGTAACGTTAATTGGACAGGTAACTCGTCGCTGCTTGACAAAATAAAACAAATATTTTTATTTTTAAATAATATAGACAATTGAAATTTTATTATTTCTCTTTACTAAACTGTCAATCAAAATTGATTGTTCTTTAAATACTCACCAACACTGAGAATAGTGAGCTATGAGAGAGGGAATATTATCAAATCGATTGTCACTAGTTTCTAAGCTCAGTTTACCCTTATTTGCTTGAATTAAATAGTGTTCAATATACGGCCCTTTTCCTGCGGGTAACCTCACTGACAGTGCCATTGTATCGTTTTGACTTGACTGTCGTACCACAAAATTCTAAAAATATATTATAAAATATTATTAATATACTCTGATGGATATTTTTTCTTTGTTGATTATTAATTAACAGTTTGATGAACTGATTAAATATAAAAATGGTCGATAAAAAAAAATTGCTATTTATAAAATTTTAAAGAGGTCATTAGTAAAGAAAAGTATATATAAAAAAAAGTTTCAATTTTTTTTAAGATATTTATAAATTAATTAATAATTAATAATTAATAATAATAATAATAATTATAATAATAATGATAATAATAATAATAATAATAAAGACGTCAGAAATTTTTAACTATAAAAACTCTTTTTTTACTAAGACAGCGAAAAGAAAATTAAATCTGTTAATTTTAAAAATAAGGTTGTTATTAAAACTTGGCGAAAATAACAAGTTAATGATTTACATGGTAAAAACTTTCGAGTATTAGGTCAGATTTACAGTTATTAATTTAAAAAGTTGATGATTTTAAAGGAACTTCAATCACTGTTATTATTTTTGAATTTCCGCAATTAGTTTTTTACTCAAATTACTGAAGTAATGACATCCTAAAGAAGCATGCTTTACTAATGAGTCACTTAGATAAAATTTTTTTAATATATAATGCCAATCTACTTTTTTTCTTACATTTTCTAATACGAAAAATAAATAAATATGAAGATAAAAAACTCTTTTACATTAAATACTAACCCCTTCTTCTTTGCCTTGCAATAGATGAAAGGCACCAGCTCTTTGTATCCCCGGAAGAAACCATATAGGATGCGAACGTATGAGTCGTTCTATAAGAGTAATATCACAAGCTACTTCACTCCCCGAATCTGAAGGTGATGCAGATGATTCTGCAGCCGATGTACCATGAGCCGAGGATTCTCCTTCTGATGAAAGTGACTCCGAGCTCTAAAATAGATAAATAAATAAACAAATATTTAAATGAATCAGATAAAAATATAATAGATAATTTTCATCTAATAAATAACTGACCTGGACATGATGTAAGTGAGCGAGCTGGTGTTGCATGAGTGGGTTCGGGGGAGGTGTGTCCGGTGAGCCATCAACTTCACTGACCGTTCCATGCTGCTGTAAATACGGTTCCAGGAAGACATCACTCCTAAAAAAAAAAATTTTTTTTTATTGTTATTAAAAATTATTTAAAGTTTAACAACTTGAAAGATGACGGTAAATGCCGGTAGTCTACTGGTGTGTCTATTAGGGACATAAAAGGCGAGATAAAGAAAAACGAGATAACGATAACGAGAATGAGAGAGACAAAGTGATAGTATGGATGGCTTCCCTGTCTTTGTACGGGGGTTGCTATGGCAATTGGAGGTTCTCAACACGTGCTCGGTATTTTCTCATTTCCCTTGCTGCTATACTACTGCTGCTGTTCCTATTCAACCACCTACAACCGGCTTTTTTATTCGCATTATTTTCAATGGGTTTTTCTACGAGCTTTAAATTTTAAAGCTTTCGCCAATTTCACCCGGAAATAAATAAATTTAATATGTACTTGAATGATCATACGTTTGGATTAACTCCACTCACATAAAATTAGTATTTAGTTATTGGAGCAAGAAGAACAGGAGTAGCGAAATCGAAGCCGAATAACGTCGCTTGAATTTCACGATGGGAGTCAGAGCGAGACAAGATTAAGTTACCATCTCATACACTCCAATTTACTAGACTACACGAGACATGAGTTTTAGACTCGATTATTTCATTATACCATCTCTAGTATACTTATACAGTCGTCATAATATTTTAAACGTAAAAATTAAGTTAAAAAAGTATGAAATACGTTAATCATTCATTTTATGTTACCTTCTGATAGATATTTCAGCGTATCGACCTCGTGTCGCTGAACTTTGTGCATTTCTCTCGTGCGTTGGGCTTGTGTAGAATGTCAAAACACCACCATTGATATTTGTCAAAAATGGTGGCAACATTTTCTTCTTTGTTATTTATTAATTAATTAATTAATTGAATTTGCTTATTTTATTTGTTAAATATTTGTTTTTTTTATATCTTCACATTATAATGCATTTTGTCATTTTTAATACTGGGTGCAGCGCTTAATGCTTGTTAAACATAATAAATATATTATCAGTAATTTATATATGGTCGCTTTGGTTTAATGCACAACTCAAGAGAACAACATTACGCAACGTTATCATATTTAAATAAATATCGATGCGTGACAGTGAACTTAATAAAGATGTTTAAGTAATATCAATTTCTGTTTATGTCAATTAAGCAGTATGTATTTTTTTTTTTTTTTTTTTTTTTATATTTATAGTCTATTTTATCATTTTATTTGCAAGACAAATAGTCAATGTATGTAAATGTGTAATATTCATTTAATATATATTATTACACATATATAATAATGTATGGACAATTGCACACACAATGACTAGTACAATGTTTTGTTATTATGCCTTAGCAACCGTCGAGGACAACAAAATTAATCGCAGAATCTCGAGGACTAGAATTCTTTAGTAAACCTTTGACACAATTTTTTATTTTTTTTTCACTCAATATTATTTTTATTTATAACATTTACTGAGTTAATTAAAGTCTTCGGTAAACCCACTGACACACTTGTTCACTCTCTAATGCAAAGAAATTACTATCGTATCCGTTCGATCCATTCTGCAGCAGGACAATTAAAAATAAGTTATTTCTTCTATAAATAATTATTGTCTCAAAATAATAAATTAATAATAAAAATATGTCATCAACAATTTTTATATTTATAATAAATATTTGATTACAATATAAAAAACTAATTATTAACAAGAGCGAGGAAAAAAAAAAAAAATAAAGTTAGCTAGAGCACTAGGAAGAGAACGATTCTAGACACCGGTCGACGGCGCACTGACTAGCGTCCAAGGCGTCGGTGACGACGAGGGTGACGTAGGGGGCGTCGCGACGCTCTGTGCACTTTTACTTGAACCCACACACTCCCACAATCCAAGCTCTGTGATATCAACCTAACCGTGTAGTGCGTTGAGCAATCTACTCCAGTGTGAGTATAAGTACATAGTGGTAAGTATAGTAAAGCAAAGCGGCATTTTTAATCTTTCATCTTTACTTTGCGTTTCGTCTGAAAAGCATCTACGATTCCAAGTCTCACAATCACGCGTCAAGGTTTGGGGTCAAAGTCTCCCGCAAATTCAACAGTTTTAATAGATGTTTGTAGTATAATATGAATACACATATTCACATATATATATTTTTATTTTCTTCCGAAGCTAAGAAGTATAAGTAGACTATATTATCAAGTGGGTAGACATGTGGCTGCTTTTGACGTTTTGATTCACTGTCGTATACAACTGACAGTGCGCTACTTAAATACCCATTTATATATATTTAATTACCACATGGATAAAAAATATATACAGCTTGATAAAACATTTGCCTTGACATAAAATCAATATATTTCTATTAAACAATAACTTTATATTTTTTATGACTTTCTTCATCAGTTGGTTGTTTCCGTTGATCGATTAATATAATATAGTTTTCGGCTAGACATATAATTTATCAGGTCACTTTAATCACTTATCTGTTCTATTATTTTATTTGTTTGGATTTGAAAAAATTGATTTAGGAACGTAATAAGTAATAAGCTTTATGATTGAGGTCTTTTCATTAAATCTGTACTCAGAGGCAATTGATATGATTTGTTGCTGCTGGTAAGCTCACAATCAAAGTACTGTGAAGTGCGATAATCATAATAATAATTCAAAATGATGATAATAATAATAATAAAGTCACAGCATGTCGGCAAGTGTACCGTATCGCGCGATTGGTAGAAAAAATTACACCCGCGAGAGACAAGATGAGAAAATTAAAAAAAAAATAATGTTTTTAATATTATAATGGACGTGGCGAAAGTTTAAGACATTGTATATTTATATAGATGTAAAAGAATACTATAAAGTGAAATGATGTTTCACCAACGCTTCTTAATACTTGTATCGTTCTCATCAGCGATTCTGGCAAGGAAAATTCTTGTCCTTTCTATATTTAGAGCTCATATTTCGTTGGTTGGCATTCTACTTATACTTTAGCGAGGGCAAACTCGTACAGCACCGTGTACTATATAACGTTGATACATGTATATGAAAAAGGGGAACACAGAATGAAAATGCTTCGCGAGCCTATTTGACAGTATAAATTTTTTTTATTCTCTTGTTCTTGCTTGTTTTCGTTCCCATTTTTACTCATCTGCGGCACTATTTTTGTTTTTATTTACTTTTTCTTCAACAATATTTTATTATTTACTTGGATTTTTTTTCCTCTTTACGATCACCCGTAGAAAAAGTAAAAGTCAACAGTTTCATAACTCTGATTTTTCACATGATCAGACGTCGACAGTAGTGTCGACAACAACAACCAAGAGGATATGAACCATACCAGCAACAGGGTTGAGAGTTTTAGTTTGACCCCTCCGAACCATTTTCAGAGGGAAACACCCCATGCACTAGCTGGTGGCTGGTGGCTGGTAGCTGGCAGCCATTGTCTGGCACCCACTTTTACCTCATCCTCTTTACTTGGTGATATTGTATAGTCTGTCAGCGGGTAAGCTTTTATCTTTTCGCAAGCGTTGCCGTAATACTTTTCTTTATGCACCTACAAAGTTACACATACATAAATGTATACAGTACTTATATCTATATCTATATAAAGTACATATAATCCCTAAACAAAAATAAAAAAAAATATATTTTAAAGTAAGAAAGTAAGTGAGCAAGATGGATTGAAATGAATATGACAATCTTCTTGTGCACCTGCTCACTTAACCGAAAATAAAAAAAAAAAAGCTAGCTTCGAGGCAATGAAAGTAAAGCCAAGCGAATCAATTCAATTTTTCAGAGGATCATGACCCTTGAATTTTTATATATTTCATTTTACGCTTCCCCATTCTATTTATTATTACTTGTGTGATTTTATTTATTAAATTCAATTTTTTACTCAATAATTCACCGTGATATTTACTGTTGGCACGTGTCACTGAGGAGGTTGTATTGGTTGTTCCTGTTTATTTATGCGTAATCGTTAACATGGTGTCCGCGTGACTTGAAACGACAGCTGGCCGTACGGTTTGCTTAATAAAACATTTGTTCCTCGTTCTCTCTCTTTTGGTTCGAATTATTCAGTTTTAATTTTCTAAATTATGGATCGATGCACGTTAACTCGATCGTGCTGTGTACATAAATATTTAACGTACCTTTGATAATTGTCGGTCGGACTACACAATTCATTCAACATGCAGTCCAAATCGTTGGCGAGTGAATTGAGTAACTGAAATAAAAAAATTTATTTAGACAAATAATTATATAGTATTTTATTAATATTTTACTTCGAGATCAATTAAGTACTTACGAGTAAGTAGCTTGATGCATTACTGCTAGTTGATTCTCGCTTTTTCTGATTATGAGACACACAGTCCCTACTGAATGACATCATCCAGTTCGCATGTTAGTCACCGTTTCCTAACTACTATTTGTATTTTAAGTGAAGTTGAACATCCCACTCTTCTCAGCAATCCGATTCAACAACTTCATTCCTGTAATCCCATAAATAAACTTTACTATAATGCTTTATTGTCTCAAGCTTTGGCAATTTAGATTTTATTTATTACTTTCAAACTTTCATTAATTATTATTGTTATGAATATTGGGAGCAAAAGTTTTATTAGGTTAACACTTATGATAAATAATCTTCATAAAATATATAAAAATAAATAGAAACTAATAAATTTATTTATGTGTATATCCTAAATAAATTGAAAATGCGTAATATGCAATATAAAAAAAATTATTAGGTAACAATTTGTAATAAATTATTTTTAGTACTTATTAATTACATTGTTTTTATTTCTGCAGTTTTGATTTTTTAGGAAAGTTCTTTTTCAATAGCGTTCGGGCTTGAACCCCGGTCCTTCAAGTCACATTCTTGCAACTTTTACTTATCGTTCTTATCAACCTACATAAATTCTTCTATATTATTTTTTTAATAACCGTTAAGATATATCATTTTTATGCAATACTCAGGAACATAGTTATTTATAGAAGTATTTTTTATGTTACGTATTTTGATGTTCTATTGATTGTTTTTATTGATGTCAGCTCTAAACATCAATCTAAAATCTATAAATTCTATGAAATTTTTTTATACATATATCGGCGAATTAATAAAAAAATAATTGTTAGAAATAATAACAGATAGATGAAAAATCAGTTATTAGAAGCAAACAAAACACTATAAGGAAAAAAGAAAAAGGGAAAAATTACATTATATTATGTAATGTGACGGTTCTTATAAAAAACTGGAAAAATTACAGTTTCAGATTGTAAGAATTACATTACAAAATGTAAATATGACATTGAAAGTTGTGAAAATTAAAATTCAAAGTTTGAATATAAAAAATTTGATTTCGAACCGCAATTTCTCTAGTTTTAAAAAAGTTTGGAAAATCCAAAATGACTCATAATGCTCATTTAGTTATGAAATATTAATAAAATAAAGAATGTGAAAAAATAGTATATTGTGTGACTAGGGATGAAACAAAACGATTTTAGACCAGGGTGAAGTTGCTTACCCGAGCGAAGCGAGGGCTGGCATCACTCGGTCCGAAATCGTTTTTCATCCCGCGTCACACATTATATTTTTCATATAAGTTGCATTAAAAATGCTAGTTTCAATGTCTGGAGCCAACCAGAACTATATAGTTTCAGACGAATAGCGAAAATACCATTTTCTGCCCTCCAGGCGGAAAGTGGCAACTTTCGGCCCGCTGCGCTAAACGAAATTGCCGCTTTCCGCCTCTGTCGGACAGAAAAATAGTATACAAACCTATGGCAGGAAAATAATAAATATCTCAGATCACATATATGTCGACCTCGGCTTCGCCTCGGGCAACATATATGTGTTCTGAGACATTTCTCATTTTCTTGCCACAGGTGTGTAATATACTATTTATTATAAAACTTATAATAATATAGAAAGTAATAGTTTATTTTTTATCAAACATTATTCGTAAATTAAATAGTTTTCTTTTGTCATTCTTATTTATGCTTAATAACAAAATTATAATATGTCAGTACAGTTAACGGTTAGAGTGACAATTATAAAGGTATAAAATAAACAAACAATTGATAGGATTGAAAATAAAGCTGCAACTTCATCTCGCGGGCAGAAAATCGTCATTTTCTGTCCGCCGGGAAGAAATGATTGATTCCTGCCCGGCACAGTCGCATTAGTCTGAAATTGTCTAGTTTCGGTTGGCTCAACAGGCATTGAAACTCGCATTTTCAATGCAGGATATATGAAAAATATATATAACAGCTAAAATGGCACGATAATGCGCAAGTGCCTCTAATGGAATAAATATACACAACTGTATATAGATATACAGTCTTCTGGTTTTTGTTTTATTTTATTAATTGTACATAAACGACACTGAATTACCTAGCCATTTGCATTCGGTGACCTACAATTCTTTCAAAGAATTAAAAAAAAAAAAAATTCAACTCAATTAATGCATTTTTTCGCAAGTTACTGTGTTTCCGGAGTTTCATACATGACGGACAGGAAAATTTTTTGACCTATTTTGATGTTTTTTTCCGTTTCTATTACAGTAAATCAATTTTTGAAAAGTGTCAAAATAATCTCTATTAAATTATCTTGACAATGGTATGCAATATATCTTGATTCCGTGAACTAACAAGACTATAATAATGAAAATAGTCGCAGAAATGAGACGAAAAAAATTTCGATTTTAAAGCATTCTCTGATGTTTCGCATCATGAGTCGTGCAATTGAAGCCACACTTATTATTATTTATAATGTAATTTTTCTTTCTTTCTTTTTTCCGTGTAACTTCTTGAACTAATATAAAATAAATAATAAATAATAAATACTAAATAATAAATAATAATAATAATAATAAATAAATAGAGCTGTACTTATATAACTAAGCTGACGTTTATTATTTTTAAGGAAATATACAAGATTTCAAAAAATGATAAATTTTTATAATTGATAATTTTTATTATTGCAGTTACGTAATAATAAAAATAATCTAATGACATTAAGTTAGATAAAAACAAATAAACAAAAATAACGATTGTAAAGAGAATAAAACAATAACGTAACATTTATATCAAAAGTAATTATCAAGGAAATACTTCCTGTCATGTAAAAAATCATCTAAAAGACATGAAATAATTATCATCTGCTGGTGAATAAGTTGATATAAATATAAGGCGTAAGTCGATTCGATTTAATTCATCATTAGTTTACTCAGAGTCAGTTTTTTGTCGTAATAAGTTAATATTGATAAAACAAAAATGAAATACTTCGCACTAGTTTTTGTAGGATTACTTTTCACGTTTTCCACCGGTGTATTAGGAGAACAAGAGGATTGTCCGCTTAAAAAAGCTATTCAAGCAAGTATCGAAGCATGCAAAGATACACTTACAGACGGTAAGTGCGTTTTAAAAAATCGAACAATAAAATATCAAATGAATTAATTTTTTTACAATTCTGCTAAATACTAGTATCCTTTTTTTCGATACTATGATTATTTCTTACTTATTTAGAAAGTATAAATCTCTTGAAGGAGGATGAGGGTGCTGATAACGAGGAAATACGATGTTTCAAAGCTTGTATATTGAAAGACAGTGGAATAGTAAGGAAACAATGCATTAATTTTTATAATATTTTATTATTTAATAAATTTAAATGTCTATATTTGATAAAATTTTTTTTTACTTGATACAGATGGAAGATGGTAAAATACAGGTGGAGAAAGTTAAATCAGCACTCAATGAAGCTGTTGAAAAAGCCGAAGAAAACAAGGATAAGCTTGAAGAAATGGTTAAAGCTATAATTGAAGCTACTGAAATGTGTGCTGAAGAAGGTAAATAAAATTTTTTAATTAAAAGTATTTGCATAAAGTATCGCTTAAAAAAAAAAAATTTGTTTTTTGTTGTCTTCTTAATAAAGCTGGAAAAGCTGAAAATGAATGTGAAAAAGCACACCTGTTCATCGCATGCCTTAAGGATGATGAAAATCAAGAATAAAATGGGAAAAAATTAATTACGGATATTGTGAATAAAAATAAAAAAAATTAAATCGATTGCTACCGGATTTTACGCACATATGTACTTAATTAAATATTCAAATTAAATATTATTTTTATTGCCACGTCAACAAATGCTTTATTTTTTATTTCAAATATTTATATCTTTTAATAATATATCATGTGATTTATCTAGAAGCTTCAAAGTGACAAATACTGGTATCTCTGTTACGAATTTTTCTATACCTAAATAATAGATTTCAATCATAAAAATCTCAACTTCCATTTATCTCCATCACAAAAATATATTTATATATTCTATCATATCTCTAATACCAGGTATGTATTTTTTTTTTTATTTTTTCAATCTTCTTACCAAGTTATATTTCCGTCAAAATAACTTTTTCATTATTTTCATTGTATGAATAAGGTAGTTAATTTTCTAAACTACGAATATTGGAGCTTAAATAATAATTATAATTATCAGTTATTGACTTAATACAACTACCTGTAAGCTTATTTATAAATTTTACCGATAAGAGAGATTATTAATATACAGGGTTATCTATATATAAAAGAGCAATGCACTCCTTTAGAGCAATGACAATGTATATATATATATATATCATATATACGTACAGAGCATCTACTGTCGTAGTCTCAGCAGCAGCATCCGAATCGATTTTAAGCGCATGGGACACCATAGGCGTGGACCATCGGATGTTGTTGCCGCAAAGCTCTACTCTATACATATATACACGTATAAATTCTCGCCTGAATCAAAACCTCAAGTTTAATTTATTCCAATTTATTCCTCATACAACACAATGGACGATACTTGTGATCCTAACAATGAGTTTACTCTTCACACTTGATACATTAGTTGACTTGTTAGCAATTTAAACAACAAACTCGTGTAAACTTTAAAACCATTGTCTCAATATATTATCCTATCTATCATGAATATGCAATTTTTCTTTTATTTGCGTCTACAAATACAGCATAATATACACCATTATTATTGTAATACGTTTACTCTACTGTATACATTTGTAAAAACACGTACGTAGTAACAATATTGAAAGAAAGAGGAAGGGAAATCCATGGTCAATCCAAGTGCTGACCAAATACGACCAATTGCGTGGGTTTTTAATACTTTTATTTTATTTTTCAATTTTTTTACTGCACCTACACGAGTTTTAAACGAAACCAAACGGGTTTTAAGAGTATACATGTAAAGTCGATCCCACTTGATGTACCGAATGAGTATCGTATTGGTCCAGTATAAAAACAGCAAACTGTATGTTCGATATAACAACCGTTCACTTTCGCTAAATAATTAAATTAATTGGCGCATTCATCACAAGGACTTTTTTAAATAAGTTTTATTGTTATGCTCCAATCAATCATGATGCATCAACCCATCATTAAGCCTTTTCTTTTTATATCAAACTTTACGTTTAAATTATCATAAATCTTACCGATCACTATCATTTGATAAATATTTAGCGACATGCATTTTTCATTTTTTTTTTTATTATTATAATTTATTCAACTTCTTTTGAATAAGCTTGATGCCGGATATTTTTTTAGAGTATTTACTTTTTTATTCTTTCATTCTTCATCTTTCCATTCTACATAAGTTTCATTGTTATTATTCCTTCGACTGTGCTTTTATTCTTTTCCTTCAATAATTTTTATTATTATTATTATTACTTTTTATTACTACTTTAAGTAATTTTAAATGCGTGCGCATATTTGCTCAATATGGCGTATTTAAAGTCTAAATACAAAAAGGTATCTTCTGTATATTTATAAGGCTATAATTTTATTTATAGAATTTATATAGAAGTTAAAAAAATAAATTCTTGCTTGTATAGAATGCAGTAAATTAAGACTATTTGGGTCTCATAATACTTTGTAAATACCAAGAGATGTATACTTTTTGTATTAATATGAGATCTTAAGGTTAATGGAGCTAATGAAAAAGAATTGTCGCAATTGCATAAAGAATTCAGAAGATGTGTATACTTACATGGTACATATACGTATGAATACACGATATGAGATCGTGACTCAGAGACTATATTATCTGACAAGATGCACACATGGGTACTAAGAATTTTTTTTTTTTAATATAACGCGTGAATCAACAGCTTCATGATCTTCAAAACTATAAATATCTTTTTTATTTATGAGTTTTAGATTATTCTTATTCTTAATTATTATTGTATCTTTTGCAAAAATAACAATTTATTAATATTAGAAAACCATTTTATGGAAATAGACTAAAGAAAAAAATAAAACTTACCCTTTTATTCTAGAAGTTGCATTATAAAATCCAATGTAAAAAAACTTTGATTGGTATTTTTCAAGACACAAAGATAAATGCACTTTATTGACATAAGTAGTAAAGATTATGATTAAATAATATGGAAATTATAACATTGATGGACTTGTACTTAAAAGTCAAATTCGTCACGGTTTTGGTCCGTTACAATCGACAGGAAGTATAAATTTCCGGCTCGAAAAACAAAAATAAAGACAACTAACAAAAGACTGTAGGCACACTAAACACTTGATAGTAGTAGCTGTTCTTTATCACAAAAAAAAATAAGGTAAAACGTAAAAGAGTATAAAAAACATAAAGATTTATATGTAGAGAGACACACTGTAACTCATCACCTGTTGCTCCTTTCTCTCATTTATGAGATTGACAAAGACAACATGAGCGAACGTATATACAAGACACAAGTAGAGATATCAAATGAAATGGAATGCGCGTGGAAGTACACGCGAAACCAGCGGCGCGGGGACTCTCAATACCGCCGCCATATTAAACGCCATCTTGCGGAATAAAATTCAAACTTTGAGCGGTTAATTTGAAACTTTATTACATGTTTTGCTACTTCCCAAGCAGCACAAAAATTTTTTTGATGATGTTTTATTTAATTTAAGTTGACAATTATAAATGTCTTACTTCTTGTAAGAAGGAGTTTTTTACGCGTGAATAGGCATGTCCTAAATAAAATCTCCCAAAAAGTCAACATTTTATTTTGTGACGTTTAAGTTTTATCAATATATTATGTTTTAAACCAATATCTTTTATTTATTGAGAGAAAACTTGATTTTTTAAATTATTTTACATCTTTAAAAAGAAAGAATGAAAATTGAGTCATCCTTAAATTTTCTCATTATATTTTTAACTTTGAGATGATATTAAAATTTTTCACAGTTAATTATTTTTTTGTGTAATGAAGACATTTATTTTTATTTATTAATCCAGAAAATATTACAGATAATCAAATATAATATAATATAATAAATGACATATCTGTCCTATAGAGATGCATAACATCTGTTCATAGGACTGATAAATAGGACATTGATAAATATTATTTTTATCTGTTGTAAATATTTAAAAAAATGTAAGTTCAAGCGTTACAAAAAGAAATGTTAGCAAAAAAAATATGTGCTGCTTGAGAGATTATATTACTTTAATTATTTATAAAAAAAATTTAAGTTTAGAATAGATATTTATACAATAATAAAAAAAAGTTTTTTCCTACAGAACTATAATATGTTCTAGACTTGCATAACGTCTAATTGGTAGTATATTTTTCAGGTAGCATTTTAATGATTACGTAAATATCCTGATGAATATGCATTTATTAAGAAGTTGAGATGAAATCACTTCAAATATTGATAATTTAAATTTATTATTTTATATGTTTTAAATAATAAGTAAACTGTGGACTACAGAGCGCTTTCATATTTTATATCTGATAAAGACAATAATAGTGAATAGAATAAAAATAAAGAATATCTTTTTCATTATTCTTGTAAGTAATTAATCATTAATTGTGAGTAATATATAACAGCATCTTTTGAAAATTATATTTTCAACATTCCTCAATAATAAACCTACTTAGTCAACTTTAGACCAAGTTTTCAGAAAATTAAATTAAAATCGGTCAATTTGTTTAAAAAATGTTGTTTATAATTTTCTAAGTAATTGTAATGATGTTATAATATTTAAAGGAGTTTTTAAGGAACTTAAGACTTCAATCTGATGAAATAATAATTAATTTTAAAATCGATCAAATAATCGTTTAATTTTTATTTACAAGGAAACAATTTTTTTTAGCTTGATAAAAATTATCATTTTTAATAAAGTTGATTTGAAAACTACATTTAAACAATTAAGTGTTTTTTTTTTACGGGAAACTTTGGTAGATAGAGCCATAGATGCTTATAATTATTGTAAATTAAAATTTTTATAAAATTTACAATCTATAAGAAAATAAATTTAGTTACAGACATATAATTTATTCGCAAAGATAAAATAAGAGAAAAAAACGAATGACAAATATTTGATCCTTCAATTACAATTTCAGTCACCATATGATACTTTCGATTTCTCCTGCATATTTAATGAGAATATTTTTATACTCGAAGGTCAGTGAGAAACCCTTTTTTTTATATCAATGACTTATAACAATGTAAGAAAATATAAAAAAATAGATATTTTTAAACTATAAGATAAATATTATATAACAGACAATAATACGTGCGAAGACGATTTATAACTAGTGTTTTAATAATGCCTAAACTTGACAGTTGCGGGTATATAACATAAATTTTATATCGTTTATGTTGTCACTAATGACAATATGTTATTAAAAATACAGCTAATAGAGAAGCTGAAGTATAAAAGATGATGCAACTTTATTTCTTCTATAAGAACTATACCAATCGGATAAAGTACGACGTACAAGTGCGTGTATTTAATATTTACATAAAATATAATATTAAATAACACAGAAAAATCTAAAATGCGAAATATTTTTATTTCGTTTATTGCGATACTTGTTATTATCGAGAATAATTTTTTTCAAGTTGATGCTGTAAGTATTTTAGTTAATAAATTTTATACAATCATATAAATTAAGTTCTAGATATCTTCTTTGAGTTAATAAAATTTTTAAGTAGTTGATATTTTTTCTGACATGTAGAGAATGACTATGACACAAATTAGAAATGCTATGAAACCTATGGGCAAAACATGTGTTGGAAAAACTGGTCTCAGTAAAGGTAATTAAACGATTATTAAAATTTTTGTATTAGATTAACGCAGTTAAAATTTTTAGAGGTGCAAGCCGGGCAACATGAAGGACAATTTCCGGAAGATGAAGCGCTCATGAAGTATCACGAGTGTTTGTTGAAATTGGCCAAAATTGTAAGAACTCATTTTTTTTTAATATTTAATAAGTGAACTAGTATAATGTTTAAAATAAATTATTTCAATATTTGAATCATATAAAGAATGATCTGTTTATAGGCTGATAAAAGCGGTAAAATTAATCTAGACACGATGCTCAAACAGATAGATATGATGATGCCGGAAGATGTAATAAGCAAAGCAAAAGCAGTCACTACTGAGTGTTTCAATGAAAGTAGTTACTTTTTTTTATTTGATACTTTATGTATTGTGGAGTAGTTAACAATGATTTAATTTTTTTTAGTTAAATCAGAAGAACCGGCTAGAGCGAGTTTTGAATTTGTTAGCTGCTACTTCTTGAAAGGTCCAGAGGTAATTAAATAAAAATACAATAAGTTCTTTATCACTGTTAAAAATTTCTATAATAATTTTACAAAAAATAAAAAAAGGGAATTTTTACGCACAACAATATACAATATATAATAATATTAAAATTCAGTTTTATAAATTTACTACACGATTTATTCCGACTCCGTTTAGGAAAATTGCAAAATACTTCTTGTAAATTTACTAAACATCTATCGGCAATTTGTTTAGCAATATTACAATACAAATGTTGTAATTTTATCAATCAAATTCAATTGAAAATGTTTTGTAATTTCAGTATTCTGAGAAAAAATATTTATACGTAATCATATATAACTATAACTATACATATTAATTTTTTTTTGCAGATAACTTTCTTCCCATAAAAAGAAACTGCGATTTCCAATAATTACAACAAAATATAAATAATTGTAAATTTAAAAATATTATCACGTTTTGCAATTATAAATATATTATGTAGATTTGTTTTATTGGTTGAATATATATAAATATTCGTATCTTGATCTATTTTTAAGTTACATTTGTTAAAAATCGATATTATTCCTTTAAAACTATTTACATTTATGATGACTAATTGTTATTGCGATTCATCAAATAGCTTGTTTGTACAATAACATACTCATAAATTTGTTTTCAAAAAACTGATAAAAAAAAAAAAAAATTACGTACTCAATTGAGAGTTAACAAGGTAATTATTACATATGTAGGATTAAACTTGATAGTAATTATGAAAAAAACGCTTACTTTCGCGTCCAAGTCATACTGAGTTAAGAAGATATGTAGTTTATGCGTGACGTTAAACTGTTTTGATGTATTTCAAGTAAATTCGACGGGTAAATTTATTTCGAATTAGATTAAGTTAGCGGAAAATATTTTATTTACGATTCGTGAAAACAAAAAGTACTAATTACGCAGAACCATGAATATTATGTTTTGTAAATAAAAACAAAATTACTTTGTGTATTGCAGTACATTGTATTTTGGTATTTTCGATACTTACATCATTGCATAACTATTTGGAGTTTTTTTCGCAGTGTCTGCTGGTTAATTCTTTAATATTACATAAATAGGTCTTTAATTTCGAGGAAGTCAGGTAAATGATTATACCGCATAATAAATGATAATGTGTAATGTTAAAGACATATCAGAAAGATGCTAAAATGTATAAAAGATGATGGACAAATATTTAACTGCGATTCATTGTTCTGGACAGTGAACAACTAAGTGCATGTGCTGAGTACTCCATTAAATCTTCAGACAATTTTAAGGACATACAAAATGAAAAATATTGTTTGTTTCTCACTATCTGTTGCTATTCTGGTGGTATTTAATATCCAACATGCTGAGTCTGTAAGTAATAATAATTCAAACTTCAATTTATCTTCTAACCAATTCCATACAAGACGATTTTTTTATAATTTATAGAGAATGACCATGCCTCAGATCATAAATACCATGAAACCATTGGGTAAAACTTGTGCGGCAAAAACTGGACTCACCAAAGGTATTTATATTTATATCTATTTATAATTACATTAATATTTTTTAAATTAAATAATAATAGTAAATCGAATTCTTGGTTCCTCTAAAAGAAATGCAAGACGGTCAACACGAAGGAAATTTCCCCGATGATGAAACATTGCATTGCTACCTGGCGTGTCTTTTAAAGATGGCTAAAGTCGTAAGTATCTATTAAAAAATTAAGTAATTTTTTAAAAATAAAATTTGTATTATTTATTTTAGGCTGATAAAACAGGTAAATTGAACATTGACTCGATGATTAAACAAATCGATATGTTGATGCCTGAAGATTTAATTGATAGAGCAAAAACAGCATGTAATACATGCGCTGATCTAGGTAAAAATCTTTAGTAATTTGATTATATTATCACTAAGAATATTAAATATTTTTATTATTTACACATATGTATATTTATAGTTACAGGCACTGAAGGTTGTCGCCCTAGTTGGGAGTTCATGAAGTGTTGGTACGAAAAAGAACCAGAGGTAATTAATTTTTTTTTTAATAAATTTAAATAAAAATTTATTAATTAATTTTTTTTTTTTTTTTACAGTTGTACTTCTTCCCATAATACACAGTAATTGGCAGTATAGTATAGGACAACCTGCAAACATTGAATAATACATCAATACTCTGTATTACGTAAAGAGAAAAAAGTATGACATTACTTTTAGAGAACTGTAATTATAAATCAAACTTATGATTTTATAAATAATAATTGATTTTCAAGGAAAGCTTGCAAGATTTTTTTTATTGATAAATTTTTATTGTTGATGAGTTATTATAATTTTGTGATAATAAATAATAAATACATTTAGATTTGTATCAATAATGACTATAGAGGAAACGAATCCTTTGTATGAAAAAAATTATTTGAGATATAGTAATTGATACGAACGATTGAATTTTTTTTTATATAAATACCGATTATTCATTTATGTCGATCACTTGCGTAGACACCTATCTCTAACTCTATACTTAAGTTTGAAATATTTTTTTAATAAACAAACATAAAAAAATGAAGTCCTGCATATTCTCTATTGTAGGAATTTTATTGGCGGTTATGGTAAGTAATTAAATAGAATGAATGTTATGAAAATAATTGTAAAAAAAGATTATTTTTCATAAAAAAAGTAATGAAAATTTTACTCAATAGTAAAAAATTAAGGTAATATTAAAATTTACTTGAACATGCTAGATATTTTATCTAGATACTAAAATTATCCGACGTTCAACAATTTTTGATTTTTTTTTATTAATTAAATTAGAACTAAAAAAATATTTTTAAAAAATTGTACGCATAATTTTTTTAATTTTCTATATGAGAAATTTTTTCTTTTAAATGTTTTTTAATAATTTTTCAATCAAAAAAATTCTAAAAATTTTTAGATATCGGCTAACTTGATTTTCATGATATTTTAGCTTTTAAATCATTTTTTAATTATATCATCAACTTTTGAATCATAATTTAGGCTAAAACTCATAGTGATCCAAAAATGACAAGAGAGATTCGAGATACATTCAAAGGAATTATAAAGTCATGTTCAGATAGAATAACTCATGGTGAATACTTCAATTTTAAGTTATTTTAAAAAAAATATTGTATTGATATTTTTTTATTCAGAAAGTTTCGTTAAGATGATTGTGGACGATGATGTTCATGGCATGAACATAGAAGTCAAATGTTTCGCCGCCTGTGCTTTGTTTCACGTAGGGATAGTATGTACTCAACAAATTAATGTATTCGGTTTTTTTTATTTGTTGATTTCATACATTAAAGTTTGTTTTAATTTATTGTAGATGAAAAACGGTAAAATGCACGTGGAACAAATTGAAGAAAAATTAAACTCAATGATTGCTACTACTAAATCATGCGCTGAAGAAGGTAAAATATGAAATAATTATAAATTCTTTTAAAAAAAAGAGTAAAAAAAAAAAGAAGTAAATCAATAATAAATATTTTCAATTTTTTACCACAGCTAACGAAAGCGCTAACGAATGTGATGTCGCCGGAAAATTTGGGGAATGCATGAAGAAACGCGACATGTAAGAAGAAAAGAATCAGTAAATACAATTTTGGAATCTATTGGATACTGCTCAATAGTTTTGAAGACTACTTTATTTTACGGATTTGGAAACGCAAAAATCAACTTTTACTTTTATACTTTATTATTTGAATTATTTGTTCAGCAATACATCAAAATTTTTGAAATGATTTTTCACTATTATTTCTATGTTATTAATGTTGTAGCAATAAAATAAAAAATAATTAGAAAACTGCATTTTTTTTGTTTTTTCCTTCATACATTGGTTTACAAGATTAACTTAAATTTAGGTAAGAGTTACATAACATTAAAATTTCAATTCTATTTTTCTTGATGGATTAGTAATGAAATAATAATAGAAGTTAATAAAAATAGAATAAAACTTGTGTCAAAAACAAATGGTAAACAAGTAATTTCTGGTGTAATTTGTAAATAAAATAAAAAGTGCCATTCGGCAGCTGAGATGTCATTAAATTTCCTATTCAAATAAAATCACAACTCTATAATAATTCAAACACTCCAATCGCTTTCACAGGTTCTCTTTCACAAAATCTAGAGTAGCAGCAGATTTTATGATATGCATAGTGAAATAGGATCTAATTTTGGGTCTATACATACATTTCAATATTTAAATTAAGGCTTCTTTTACAAGCTTTCAGATGCAATTTAGAGAAATTCAACAAGTTATTCGCGAACGAAACTGAAGAAATGAATTTTCATGATTTTAAGAATTTTTAAATCCTGTCATTTCTATACTACTTGACCGATTAAGCTCATCTTTGAACTTGACCTTGGTATTTGTCTGTAGAATAAATATATGTTGAGTTTAGTAAAGATTTTTTATGAATTGTAGGCGCTATCATCGTGACAAGCAGCGTTATCTCGTATATATAGGGTAGAAGTACCGTTTGTGGCCACTGTACCGTTTATGGCCATTTATTATTCAAATAAACGATAGAAATGAATTTATATTAATGAACTATTAGAAACTCAATTTGCTTTAATATAAATTTTTTAAAACTTAACAAAAATATGGTTATAATATTATATTTTTTTATAAATTAATTCAAATTTTAACTGGCCAAAAACGGTGCTAAGGTGGCCAAAAACGGTACTTCTACCCTATAAACTTTTGAACCACATTATTTTCTGAACCAACTCGACGAGCAGCAAAATTTTTCAAAATTTCCATCATAAGAACGAATGCGATAGTTAGATTTTTATGAAAATTACTATTTTTTTATTTATTTATTTATTTCAGCCTGACGGCCTAGAAATGGACTTGGTAGAAAAATACATAATTAACATCTCTCTTATTGTCTGAATATCATTACATCACATTATAAACTTCAACTTAAATACTTAACTACTTATTAAGCTTAAAAGCTTAAAACTAAAACATATGAAAATTATTTTAAAAATGTACAAATCAAATTTGCGATTTTTTTCTACATTATATTTTTTATTTTTTTTGAACCACTTAAAGATATTAAAGTTAATAAGCTATAATTAATAATGTTCTGTGGAAATTTGTTTCAACGTACACCGGGAAAGCTTGTTAAAACTCAACAATATTAATCAATTAGTAAAATACACTATTATTATCATTTTATTACGTTTGAGACATTTTATATGTTGTCTTTCATTCTGTCCAAGAAGTTCACTGCGTGCAAAAAAGTTCATTATTATTGAATAATTCATCATTGTTATGTATTACATAAATTATAAGATAAAAATATTAAGTTATTCTTAGAAAAACTATGACGCAACAATACACAATTTTATCAACAACAATCAATTTTTAAGAGAAGTGTATAAGATAATTTTTGTTGATAAATTTATTGAAGAAAAAATTTTTTATCAATGATTTTTTTTATTGTTAATTTTTTTGTTAATTCACATAGCGAATTTTATAAATTATATCCGAAAATGATATTTATTATAGTTTGAAACTATAATTTTTTAAGATGAGAGAGTCGTTATTTACTATATTGACAGCTACTAATCACTTATTTTCGATATTAAATTATAAATTGTAGCTTTTACACTTTCTACATTAAGTTTTGTAATATTTACATTTGTGCAACCCCGATGTCCGCTGTACTGTTTGAAACTATAAAAATTAACCGAAATCCGAGTACGGGCTGTTTATATACTTTTTTCCGTGTACACATTCATTGAAAATTCATGATTTGGCATGAATTTATTCGGATTATAGTATGTATCCACTCTGGTTACATTCTGGTTTTGGTATGTTTTCTTTCTGAATTGGGTATGTACTCACTAAAATTACATTTTGATTCCAGTATGGATTTACTCAAGTTTTCTTCTGGTTTTAATATGTATTCATTCTGGTTTCAGTATGTATTCACTCAAGGTCAATTCTGGATTTAGAATGATTTTATTGTGGTTTTAGTATGTATTCACTCTGGTTTTACTCTGGATTCATGATGGACAAATGTAACAAACACACTCTGGAAACGCCCTGGAATCAGTATGATTTCTGATAATTATGTTTATTAATCTAATAATATGTTTATTAATAATTTTTTATAATAATTATTATTATAATAAATAATTATTATAATTTATTATAAAAATAAACATAATAAATATGTTTCCTGAATGCTTACATTAGTGTTTCCAGAATGAATGTAAGGTCACGAGGGAATATCTTTATTATTGACCAATTACTATAATTATGTGGTAATTATTGGATTCTAGTAATGATCAAGGAAATGCTTCCTTTCGTGCAAAAAATTATTCAAGATAAAGTAAATTGGTACGAATCATTGATTTTGTTGGTTCGTATAAATACAGATCATTTGCTAACTCGAGTCATTCTAGTAGAAATCATATTTCTGGCTGTTTAATTAGATTTAAAATATTGTTCTAATAAAAAAACATTACAATTGTAATCTTAAGATGAAGACTATTACACTTTCTGTTGTAGTAATTTTGTTGGCGGTTTTCATGACGGTAAATAATGAATTGGATTTTTTTGTTACAAATAAATGCTTAATAAAATTCTAAATATTTTTTATTTTGTAGGTGAATGCTGACGATAATGCAGAAATGGCAGCAAAGCTTAAGAAGATATTTGAAAAAGTAGTAAGCGCGTGTAAAGACAAAATCACTCCCGGTAGGTACCTCTTTAGTATAAAAAAATTATTATAAAAAAGTCGAAACAGAGTTAGTTACAAACCCGCATGAAAAAGCTATATATCCTTCATCATGTGCAAAAAATTATATTTTACATATATAAAAATATATGTGATTATATAAGGACCCATATGCAAAATTTTGTCGTTTCATACATACAATAATGATATATGTAGTATTATATATTGATATTATACTCATAAGATATATTTCAATTATATTTTCAGCTATATATGATTAAATATATCGTACATATTATAATCAACACTATATTATAAATAGTATAAGAACAATGTATTTTTCAGTATAATTTAAAATATACTTTAAATTATATGTTCAATATAATTTTAATATTGGCATTGGTATCAAAATTACAATAGAATGCTGAGGCCAAATAATTCTCTGAAAAAAAGTTATAAAAAAAAAGAAAATATTCCGTGATGTGTTACTAATTTACTGAAATTCAGATTTGCTTCGACCGTAAACTCGATTGATCAAGTTGCTCTTGAAACTTAAGATATACGACAAACTATTAATTTTTTTTTTTTTTTATTAATCTTTCCGTTTTGACCTATTTCGACATATCATAAATATCTGGTAATATGTATGGTATTTTATAATAAAATAATATATATTGCCATATAATTGAAATTTTATAAATGAAAGTATACAGTAATAATCTATCTCAACATATATTTTACGAAAAATATATTTATCTATTATATAGTTTTCTATATAAGTAATTTTTATATAATAATAGTATATTTTATAACATATACTAAGTAATATACGGCACTAATATATTTGAACTTATATTGAATCAAATATATCTTCATTATATTAACAAAACATTTATTATTTCATATATATAATTTTGCCGCTATATATGATCACATATTCCCCATATAACTTTCCATACATGTTCAGCCATATATAGTTTTTTCATGCGGGAAAACTCATTATTACGTGAATTAAAATTGAATTTAATAGACACACTATATTAAAATGGTTAATAATTTTTTTGACTGCAGTAAACTTTGTTAAGATGATGCAAAATCCTGCTGCCATGAGTTCGAACAGCGAGCTTAATTGTTTTAAAGCTTGCGCTGCAACCCATATAGAACTCGTAAGTATAAAAAAAAAAAAGACCATTCGGCAGCCGAAATGGAAGTAGATTTCATGGTGAATCCAACAACTACGAGAATCGTAAATAGATCTGCGTATTTTAAGTATATCGTAAAAACACTAAATTAACAAGTGTACACCTAAAGTAATTCGTAATCAATGAAGACTACAATTTTGATCGCTATATGTTTCAATATGACTAAAATAATCATTTCCAAAACGAATACAAGAGTGAAATTCCATATTAAATAGACAAAGATAGTAGGTAATTTTTGGGCTAGACCGATGGTCAGATATGCGAATTAAAACTCATTTATTTAGCTTTTATTTTTTATTTACAAAAATTTTACAAGTTATTGCATTCAATAGTTATTTTGCACAGAAACAGTAAAAGTACCAATTTTTTAAAATTTTGAAAAATTCAAATTTTTGTTATCCTTAACTATTTAATTTAGACAAAAAAATAAGTGTACAAATTGAAGCTTATTTAATAAGCTTTCGGATGAAATTTACAGAAATTTGATAAGACATCGCGTTTAATTGTTATTACACGGAAAAACGGTAAAAGTGAAAATTTTTTCGATTTTCAAAAATTTTTTGAATTGCTATCATTCCTAAACTATTTGATTTAGAAAAAATAATAAGCATGTAAATGAAAGCTCAATTAATAACATACATTTTTCTTAATCTGTTCAACGAGTTGAGTCAAAATATAGTAAAATTTTTCACACGTTCCGTCATGAGGATCAATGGAATAGTTACATTTCTATGAAATCTACCAAAAAATTAAAACTTTATTCGGCTTTTCTTAGTATATATTTAATGCAAATGAGTTTTCTTCTATTTATTTCAGATGAAAGATGGTAAACTTCAAATAGAGAAATTTGAAGAACATATTAATTCATTCTTAGGAGATGACAAGAAAGAAATGGCAAAATCAATGATTGATGCTACAAAATCGTGCGTCGAGGAGGGTAAGATATGAGAAATATATTAATTAGTATTGTGAAAAAAAAAAAAAACCAACAAAAGACTGGATAAACAATAAATATTGTTAACTTTTTTTCATAGCTAACCAGAGCGAAAATGAATGTGATGTAGCAGGTAAATTTGAGGAATGCATGAAGAAATTTAATATGCCTCAATTATAAAAAAAAATCAAAATATGCAGTTTTATATACTGATGAATAGATTTATTTCGACTAATGAATTTTATGGACTCGAAAACTGAAGAATTAACTTTTAATTTTACGTTATATTATTTGAAATATTTGGTCAACAATACACGTAAAATTTCAAAGCTATTTTTACTATTGTTATATTATTAACACTGTAATGGTATGATAAATAAAGTATAAGATTTAAAATTTTTTCTTTATTTACCGCTTCATAAAATTAGATTGAGTTTATACAATAAATATTACATATTAATTATATTCTATCATCTTGATAAAAAATATAAAATATTATAAACATTTTCACAGTGGTAATAAACGTAAAAATGTTGTCAAAAGCAAATAAGATTTACTTCTTTCTTAGACAAATCCACGTTTTAGGTGCTTCAGGAATATTAATATCATGTGCTTTTGATACCGACGAGCTTTCATCATAATATGGTAAATGCCAACCATTCGAGTCTTTTTGAGCTATTGGAAGATATTTGGGTGGACGAATTAGTAATAATGTTCTATGGAAATTCGTTCCAACATACATTGGAAAGATCTGCCTGCACTGTTGCCAGTGTCGGAAAGCTTGCTGAGCCTTTTCTTCTTGTATCAAAAATTTGTGCTGACGCATCAAGTCTCTAGATACAAAATGAGTCTTCATGCCACTGGCAAGAGTTGCATAGAGTAAGAATGGATCATCTTGTGACCTGAAATAATTAAAAATAAAAAGTAAAGTCACCAATTAAATTTAAACTTTTCATTAACAGTAATTTATGTAACTCATACTTACAAATCGTGAGCAAAAAATATATAACAGTGTTTTCGGACGAATTCCATGTCTTTTGGTGACCATTTAGTCATATGTTTACGCCCCAATATGAATACTTTTTTATTCTCTTTGAGAAATTCTGCGACAACTGCCGCTAACTGTAATATTATTTATTTATTTATTTTTTTCAATATCTATGAACTCATTCAAGTCTTACTAAATAATTTAATTAATTAATTTAATTACCTCTTTGCCTAAATTAGATGATTTTTTAGTTCGATTAAGAGTGTAAGCAACATTAAGTCCATCAATACAAACATCATAGGGCTTTGTTGAATTTACAAATTCTTTAAATCTTCTTAATTCTTCAGGAGTAGTTTTATTATAAACGTCGTCTCCTACTAAAGTATTGGACAAGACAGCGTGTGATAAATATTTAAATTCTTTTTCGTTAAGGCTCAAAGGTTCTAATGTTTGTTTACAACCTTCGCAAAAACCACTATAAAAAATAAAAATTTATAATTATAAATTGTAAATTACAGAAAAGTTTTCAATATTTACTTTTTTTCGATCCTTATTTTCTCAGCAGTCCATTCTCCAGTACTAGTAAGAGTATTAACATAAAGCATAACTATATTTAAAGGCGGTATTGTGTCATAGTTTTTCCACAGTTGAAATATTTTATTGACAACATATTCTAGTTCAGGTGTATTTTTCGACACCCTAGTACAATAATTTAGAAAAGAATCATAGGCATAGTAGTTGGGATGTAATCGAGGATACATGCTTTCTAAATACTTCCAACCAATTGTAAAATCATTATGGTCAAAAGCCGCTGATATAATTGACGAATAAGAAATACTTCGCGAACTTCCTGAATTTTCAACCATATCTAATAATTTCAAACATTCTTTCCATCTTTCTGTCAATGACAATCCGGAAATTAAATTTTCGGCAGTCTGTGGATCAACAACAGGATATTCCTCCATTAATTCATCATACAATCGATAAATTTCTTCAATTTCTTGAGGATCTAATGGTCTGTGAAGATCATAGAGTATTTTAAAATATCTTCCTATTGTTCCGATATTTAATTTTTTCTTTTCAGTTCGCAGTAAGTATTGTACGTAACTTACAGCTAACTCTTGTTTATTAGCCACCCAACATCTATCTATAATTACACAATCAACATTGACATCGTTGATGCTCAAATCACTCTTGAACAAATCTTCACGAATTAATAACCATTTATCATTGTTGAATTCTTCATTTTCTACGAGTACTTTGTTCAATATTAAGTTTTCATTTTTCTCAAGGTAGCGAATAGATACTCCTCTTTTAATTAATAATTTATCGGGTGTTAACAATAATCGACGCAAACTAATCCAACGTAATTTAGTAAGAGACATTCTGAAATAAAGTATAGTAAAAATTAACAATCTAATTACATTAGTAATGATACTAAAAATAAATAAGTTAAATAATTCATATGAAAATTAATTTAGCAGACATTTTATAATTTTAAGAATTTTTTTTTTAAATAAATTACGTCAAAGAAAATGAGAAAAAGAAAATTTAGACATTTATAAAATTAAAAAAATTAAAAATTCAATTTTTTAGAAATAATTTTTCGGAGCAAATTTATTTATTAAAAAAAAATCAAAAAATTGTCAAGCGACTGCTAACTTTAATGTTATAAAATTCATGTAAAATTTTTATTTCAATACTTTTAGCACTGGACAATTTTTTTATAGTTTGAAAAATGATCAGATGTCTGCTATTTTTAATGTCATTCGATTTATAACAAATATCATATTTAAATTTTTGTTTGTTAAATAATAAAATAACTTTACATGATTGTTGCGTAGTTTATGCCGGTAAGAAATATCCTGACATTTATTAATATAGATTTAATTGATATAAATAGTAACTCTATATATTTTGTTTTAATGTTTAATTTGGTTAAAAACACACATGGCCTCTGAGCTTATTGATAAGTTTTTATGAACTATATATATTGTATAGAGGCGCTAGTTTTAAATTTTTCATGATCAAATAACGTCGATAAAGAAATTCAGTATTAGAAACTAACGTCATCTAACACTGACATATTGACACAAATACTTCAGAGTATTTTCTTTGTAATGATGACTTTATTTCCGGTAATCTGACGTGTACAAAAGAAAACATATGGTTTTATACACAACATAGATTTATTGTGAACTGTAGGTTAGCTACGACTATTAGACGTTTAAGCATACATATATACGTGTACATATACATAAACAGAAAAAAACATAATAAATAATTTAAAAAGTGATAAAAAATATATTTGAAAATGTTGGATTTCTTTACAATATTTACTAAAAGTGGGCTAGTTCTGTGGTGCTCTCGATACGGCTATCCTGATATATTTACTCCAGCTGTAAATGCACTTATAAGAAGTGTCATATTGCAGGTAAATATGTTTTTAATATTTTTATTTAATCAATAACATCTAAATAATCAAATTAAATTTTTGTAACAAAATTAATTCCATTAATTATTGATAAAAGATGTATAATCAGAATAATTATAAATTTTAATAATTAATATATGCAAAGTCAGAATTGATAAAAAATTGTCTTGTCATATTGTAAAATAATTACATAATCATAATAACAACAACTTAATTATAATTTATAATTACTATTGTAGGAGCGTACCGGAGTTAATTCATATGAACATGAGTCTCTACGATTGCAATACAAGTTGGATAATGAATTTGAATTGGTATTTGTGGTCGCTTATCAAAAAATATTACAGCTGTCATACGTTGATAAATTTTTGAACGATATTCATTTGGAATTTCGTGATAAATATAATGACTTGTTAATAAAATCCTTGTGGTTTTGGAACTATAAGTTTGATGATGAATATAAACACGTATTAGCAAGTGCTGAGAAATGGGGTAAACAACAAGCGGCAATACCCAAACAAATGCGTACATTTGAAGAAAGTTTTAAATCAAAGAAAACTGTTGCTAGTATGATTGAGAGAAAAGATGATAAAGATAATAATAAAAAACAACAGCAAGGTAAAATTTTATTTAGTGTATAATTTATTTTTGACATGTAATTATTATCTAGAATTATAATAAATTTATTTTTGCAGCTAAAAAGAAAAAAACTAATCCAATTGATGAAGCTCCAGGTGAGAATTTTAATTTTTAATTAATTTGCAATAATAATTTTTTTTTGCTAATGAAAATTTTTATTTCAGTTAAAATTAAGGATTCTTTCAAAGAAAACGATGTAAATTCGAATGTAAATAATGAAGATGATATGAATGATGATGTACTGGCGATGAATCGTTTAAAATTAGCTCAACGATTCAATAACCAGAAGAAAAAACCAGAGAAACAAAAAAGTCCGAAAGAAGAGAAAGTTGGAAAGAAACCACGGGTATGGGAATTAGGTGGTACCAATAAAGATTTACCAAATCTAGAGCGTACTAAAGATAAAATTACTGATACGCCGATTAACGTACAAGCCAATACCGCTCTCATTGGTAAAATGGAAGGTCCAATCCCTAATTTAGAAGTTCCCAGTGATTCTGAAGATGAAATAAATGATAACATTTCGGCTACAACTAATAAAAAAAAATCACAAGCTAGTAAATCATCTGGAGGAATGTTTTCAATGTTGAAAGGTTTAGTCGGTAATAAATCATTGACGCATGAAAATTTAGATCCAGTTTTGGAAAAAATGAAGGATCATTTAATTATGAAAAATGTCGCTGCTGATATTTCAATGAGTCTTTGTAATTCTGTACGAGCTAAGCTAGAAGGAAAAGTATTAGGAACATTTGAAAGTATCGCTAGCACTGTTAAGAATACGTTGACTGACTCACTAGTACAAATATTGTCACCTAAACGTAGAGTTGATATACTCCGTGATGCTTATGAAGCAAAAAAGAATGGACTGCCTTATGTTATGTCTTTTTGTGGTGTTAATGGTGTTGGAAAATCAACAAATTTAGCTAAAATATGTTTTTGGTTAATTGAAAATAACTTCCGTGTATTAATAGCTGCATGTGATACATTCCGGTAAATAATATTTTATTATCTCACATTATTAAATTTTTATAATATAATTAAATATTTTTATAATAAAATTACAGAGCTGGAGCTGTAGAACAATTACGTACGCATATGCGTCACTTGAATGCTTTACATCCACCAGAAAAACATGGCAACGTTACAATGGTAGAATTATATGAAAAAGGATACGGTAAAGACGCTGCTGGAATAGCATCTGAGGCTATTCGTTATGCCAGAGATTGTAGAATAGACATTGTGTTGATTGATACTGCTGGTAGAATGCAAGATAATGAACCACTGATGCGTGCACTTGCTAAATTAATTAAGGTTAATCAACCAGACCTAGTGTTATTTGTCGGTGAAGCGCTCGTTGGTAATGAAGCTGTTGATCAATTAGTTAAATTTAATCGTGCACTTGAGGATTACAGTAACTCAGAAAATCCACGTACTATTGACGGAATCGTTTTAACCAAATTTGATACTATTGATGATAAGGTTTGTTTTAAATATTTAAATACTTAAGGGGGGAAGTCCATGTAAAAGCCTCAAAGAGGCATGTAAAAGCCTCAGGATAATTTTTTGTTTGCTGTCTCCGATGCGAGGTCCCAAATTGCTCTATTTATCACTCATTAACCATTGATTTGAAACAAAAATATTAAAGAGTTTTTTTTTTTAGATTATATTAATGGAACGGATAAACCTTTTAAATTAAAAAAAAAAGTATAAAATTCAATATAAAATAATCCTTTGAAAAAAAAGTTAGAATTTGGAGCTATTTTTTTGACATTTTTGACCTCAAAAAAGTTTTTTATCAACGCAAAATATCTGAAATTTTAGGTTTATCCTTCCGATAGTAATGTAGAGAAAGGCCTCACTAAATTTCAAACAAATCGATCAATAACTTTTTGAGTTACAACACGAGCGGTTTTTAAAAATACAGTTTCGAGATAATCCAGCCGCTCTATTATAATAGCTATAACTTTGTCAATATTCGAGATTTTATTTTTTCCTCTCGTCAGTACATGCTCAATATACTATTTTTCAGATTATTGAAAAAAAAAATTGATTTTTTGAAAATTTTACATGAACTTCCCCCCTTAATACTTTTACAATTTTATAACTAATATTTATTTTTATTGTCACAGGTTGGTGCAGCTATTTCTATGACTTACATCACTGGCCAGCCCATTGTTTTTGTTGGCACAGGTCAAACTTATACCGATTTAAAAACATTAAACGCCAAGGCCGTGGTTCATGCTCTCATGAAATAATTTTTTTTACAAAATTTATGAAAAAAAAAAAAATCGAAAAAAAAAAAACAATTTATATATATAAATTGATTAGGCTTGAATTAACTAATTTGTATATTTATAAAAGATAAAGTTAATAGCATTGTTAATCAAAGTTATTTAAAAATTCTTCAAACTAATTTTTAGCGAAGATATGAATATAATGAAATTATATTTAATTATTGATTATATTATTTTATATATGGCTCATGGGAACTTGTTCTACGACTTTAGAATTATTTTCTTGTGCTTCATCTTCGAGTTCCCAAATAAATGCATCATTAAATTTATTGACTTCGGGTACTGTACCACAAATATCAATACGTAAAATAACACCTGAAAAGTCAATAAAATAATATTTTTAAATGAACGTAATTCATATAGATGAAGAAATTAAATAGCTGCATTACCAGTAATTACGCCAGAAACAATAGCAGCTACTAATGTAACGATTAATGCGAGTAACTGGTAAGCAGCTTGATGACCAGCTGTCCTATCAAATCCAGCATCAATTCCTAATTCTTTTAATTCGATGAGTCTCTCACCTCCACTTGGAGCTCTCGCCGGGAACATCTGTAGTTAATTTAATAAAAAATGTAAAATTATTGATTGTATTTTAACATTTAATAAAAATAAATAAATTTTTACCTGATAAAGTGAATCACTGTATTTATCTTCAGAAGCAATTGCAGCCATTAAAGCGCCAAATATTCCCGCAACTACTCCCGGCATACCATGAAGATTATGGACTCCACATGTATCGTGGATTTTTAATTTTTTTTGTATCAATGGCTGTCGTAAAAACACAAATATTTATAAATTTATTTAAAGATTACAATTTAAAGGTTCAACTATTAATGTGCTTTCTTAAAAAATTATATTACAGTGAGATATTTGTATCCAAAAACGCTTAGACTTCCCGCAAAACCACCCACAATTAATGCTAAAATGGGTTCACACATCATTCCTTGAAAAATAAAATTATTTGTAACTGTTTATTATTTTTAAAAAATATTTAAAATAAATCATTTCAAGCTTAACATCATATGATACTTTACCCGCAGCTGTTCCGATTGCAACGCCGCCTGCCAGTGTCGAATTTTGTACATGAACCATGTTAAATTTATGTTCATCCGAAACTAAAGCTGAGGTAGCAAATGCTACTACGCAGCTAGCTGTTATTGCAAGCAACGTATTTATTATAGCTCGCTGTTGATCATCGCCCTGCAATAAAGCGCTATTAAAGGAAGGCCAAAAGAGCCACAGAAAAATTGTACCTGCATCAAAAAAAAAATAAAAAACTTCTTCACTTTTACACTTTTAAATTAAAGTAAATTTAATTATTTATAATTTATTATACCAATCATTGCGAATATGTCAGATTGATAATTTGATCCCTCTAGATGATGTTCCTTGGGTTTTTCTTTAATGCCAAAAGCGAAGCTGACAGCTAAACCAAAGTACGCACCAAATACATGAACAAACATACTTCCTCCAGCGTCAATTGCCTTAATTAAAACGTAAATAGAATATGAAGAGATTGTTTTTAATTTTCTTCCAGTAAAATATTAAAAGAAATTAAATAATTAAAAATAACCATAAAAATATGTTCTCCAATATATTTGTTGACAGAAAAAATTGCCAACTCGATAATTCCCATCACAATTAGCTGCATGTAAGTAGTTTTCCCTAGAACTGCCCCCATTGAAATCAGTGGAGCGGCAACAGCAACATCGGCATTTAGAAGTCTACAATGATTTTATAAATATGCCTTTATTTATCGTTTATTCTATTTCTGAAATTAATCAAGTATTTATTATATATGTATTTTTTTAAATATATATTTTTTACCCAGTTAAAGAAAGTGGTACTTTGCCATTCTTGCCGATGTTAGCGACTCCATCAAAAAGTATAGCGACTTGAACAAGTATCGCTCCAACGAGAAACGTTAATCCTACAGCACTGTGTCCATAACGTTTGAGAAATGTCATTAAGAAGCCAAAACCAACCCATATCATCACGTGAACATCTTGGTACACTTAAAAAATAATGAAAAAAATTAAATTATTTATAAAAATTTTTTTATACTAAGGTAAAAGACCCCATTAGTGGCGGAGATCCCATTGCTGACACTTTCTTTGATTTTGGTACTTATTCAATTAATTAAATTATTAATTTCAATAATGAATATATTATTTCTAATCTTTAAGACCTTTAGATCAAAAAAATTTTCAACTTTTATTCCAAGTAGGACATTTTTTCATTGAAAGAAAAAGTGCCACTAATGGGGTCTTTTACCTTACTTACTTTATTTACTATAAGTACATTTTATTATATAGTATAAAAATATTTAAAACTGCATTACTTTTTTTCAGTAAATATGAGACTCAATTGAACAGAATGGAGATAAATAAAAATAATGGAATAACTCACTCGAATAATTGCGAGGTAACAGAACATTATTTTCACTCGAATAACCCGAGAAACTACGGGCGGCATTTTCTTCGGGTGCATATTCAAATGTCGCTAAAAAACCGCACATTAAAAATCCTTGAAGAAAACAAAGAGCAATTCCAAGAGCACATCCTGTCGTCATTGTTTTTATATTTATATTGTTTTTTTTTTTTAAATTTAATAATGAAAAATAGTTTATAACAAAAGAATTACAATAGTTGGTGAAGAAATTCAATAAAATGCATCAAACTATAAAATACTTTTAATGTACTTGAAGTTTCGCAAAAGACTAGAGAACTCAACTCACAAGTCGTTCATGACCTCAACCCAGGACGAGAAAATTAGCATTAGTTTTCATATCTCATGTGACAATCTCTATTTAAGAACCACAACTGTCACTGTATTTAAATATGTGCAGTTTCAAACGTTGAAACGTGGTATATCATGTTACATTAACTTTTGTGTACAATTTAACAGTTATTTATGATGATCATGATCTTATTTATTTCTACGAAAAAAGAAAAAATAAACTGTGTTAAAACTTACTAGCATAAAGATAGACAGATGTGTCTTTTTGTAAAATATTGGAGTTGGGCGTAGAGGTGGACACTCCGTTACCCTTAACCGATGATCTACTAGTTGGTGGCACCGCCTCGGGTCCGTAGCTTGTGAATAATCCCATAACCACCATCAGGATGATTTCAATGGCGATAAGACGCAACACCTGGTGTTTTTTTGACCACTCGTACATTGTCAACACCGATATAATAGTTGAAATTGAAACTTTTAGATTGCAGATTATAAAAATTACGTATGGTAGAACTTCAACAGGAAAACCACGATTTTAATGTTACTTTTTATCATTTAATTTAATAATAAAAAATAAAAATAGTAATTGGAATTTTTGTTATTAAAGTTTTAATTGAATGTGAACTTTTTAAATTATAGAGACTGTAACAATGGAAAAAAGCTACACGTCTGTCAAATAACTCTCAGAAAATCACCCGAGCGGATATACGCGATTCAGTTAATGCCGATACTTCCGATGCATGATCAAGCTCGTAGTCCCTCGCTAATGCACTGAGCTTGTCGCATGTCGTGTGTGCATAACTATTTATCTATTCATCATGTACTCTTCTTCTCTTATAATATATGTATACATATAAATATATTTGCATCTCGATCACTCGGAACATCAATTTATGTCCTTGTGACATTTAAATTTTATAAATAACAATCCATCAATCGGTTGGTCGGATATATCTTCATACGTATAAGCGTGGAAAGTCTAAGATTTTAAAATATATACATATATAAATAATGAACTCAACATTCTAGGTCATATTGATTATTAACTGATTTTATTTTCCTTTAAGTGGACCTAAGAACCTTATGTGACACGCGACAGCCGATACTTCTGTCCAATTTACGTATATATATCGAATAAAATAGTTACTACTATCGAAGAAAACTTATATCGACATTTTGCTACTTTGACAAGACATTTATCAATTATTTACACTAAAACAATTGACATTGAGTTCTTAACTTCGATAGTTAATGCTTATCGATCTATTTTTAAAAAATGAATCAAGCTGCGAATAAATATGTTATGTTATTTTTTATTTTTTTTTTTTTTAAGTGTTTATATAATTTATTTTGTTACAATCGAGTTATAAAAACATTATATATTATATGTATAAGTAAATACACTAAACAGCGAATTATTACGCATGATAAATTATCAATTAGGATTATCTTATTAATCCTAGTAGTGGACATTGTACTTTATTGCAATTAATATTAATTAATAAATAATTATTATTAATCATCGTGAAATTATTATAAAATAATATCAATACATACATATATATGCGTTTATGAAGAGTGAAACATAGTTTGTGAGTAGTGATTTCATTTAGTAATTATTAATATTATTATTATTGCTATTTAAGTTCACATAATCAATGAGCTTAACGAATAATATGGCACAAGCCAATTGAAAATTATTAATATAAATACACCAGGATAACTAAAACATATACAATGTCAAATTTTCATACATACCTTATATTATTCTACAAACATTAAAAAATTTTTCGTCACTGTATAAAGTGGAAAAGTTTTGTGTAGATTACTTAAGATATTAGGTGCGTTGATCTAACAGTCGTTTTTGTTATCATTTGATATCTAAGTAACACGTAACATTTCTTAAATTGTACTTTAATCCAGAACTGTATAACTTTATCATTACACACAGATTGTGTTAAGAGGCACACCTAGTGTAAAATTAAAAAAAAATAGTTTTGATAGGATATACCTTCAAAAATAACATACTAAAATTTTAAATCGATATCTCAAATAGTTTTTGAGTCGCAGCCATTTAAAGAGTAGCCGCTTGGCAGTTAAAATAGGCCCATTTTATCTTTAAACGCGTTTGTCTTGAAACAGCAATCGTTTTGATAACATGTTTTAAGCCTAAAAATGAAAAAAAAAATTTCTAAAGCCAAAAAGGCGTATGTCTCAAGTTATACGCCCTTTTGGCTTTAGAACACTGAAAATTTAGTGATCTAGAACCAAAAGGGCGTATAATTTTTAACTTTCCGCTAAGAGAATTAAAAAAAGTTTGGAGAATCCAAAAGTGCACGCCTCATAACGCTCAATCATTTTTTAAGAAAAAAATTAATTGTGTAATTGATTAAAAAAAAAAATTATAATTAAGTAATTTCCTACAGAGTATTTTTTATTTTTTTTTTTAAATATCGGCGCCCTTTTTTCTTGTCATATACGCACGCAGTTTAAAAAAATCTAGCTTGATCAAGTGGCGCCATAGTTTTCACGTGACAAATAAGAAAAGTTCGTTTGGCTTTGTACGGTTGTATCCGTGAATTTTAATAAAAATTCAATTTAAAAAAAAATACATAAGCTAGGCCACTGATATGAAATACGGACCCAGTTCATCGAATTCTTAAACTAATAAAAAAGGTCCGGTCTTGAAATATCAATTTGTTCGGGAGTAATCGTTGGTACATCCAAAATGGGGTGACATCCGGACGTCCACGTAAAATTTTTTTCAAAACGTTTTTTTTTTTCAAAATAGCAACATGAAATGATTTTAGAAAGTAAAAGATGGTTTAATTTAAGTGTTTTTCGGTGTACATATATTTATATTATTGAATAAGTGTAATATGGTTGCGATAGAGGCATTTAAAGATCACAAAATTGCTTGATCTTGACGAGTCGAGTATAAAGCACAACTTCACGCGCTTCGCGCTATGAGGCGTGCAATTTTCTAAAATCGGGAAATTATTGGTTTATACGCCCTTTTGGCTTTGCAAAACCAAAAGGACGTATAATTTTTTTTTTATGCCAATCGTTTTGTAAACATGTTCTAAGCCTAAAAATGAAAAAAAAAATTTCCTAAAATCAAAAGGGCGTTATCTTAAGATACGCCCTTTTTGGCGTTAATACGTCAAAAATTTTTTTTCTACAGATCTTTACGTTTGGAGCGATTCTAAAAAGAATAGCAAAAAAAATTTTTTTTATAGGCCCTTTTGGCATGAAACCCTATTTAACTATTGTAATACGCCTTTTTGGCATTTGGCACGCGATATAGTTCTCCATACTATGACTTAAATTTTGAATAAAATTCAACTTTTTTTTTCAAAAACGCCGCCATTTTGTCAATTTTTGATATTTTTTTTCGGCCGTAGGTCATTGTACGGACAATATTTTCTAGTTTAACGAGAATTTTTTTTTGCCCTCCGGGCCGAAAGTGGCAACTTTCGTCCCGCTGCGCTAAACAAAGTTGCCGCTTTCCGCCTTTGTCGGACAAAAAAATAGTATACACTCCATGGGAAGTAAATAAGAAAGCCTCAGATCACATGTAATTGTTGACCTCGGCTTCGCCTCGGACAACAATTACATGTGATCTGAGACATTTCTTACTTTACTTCCCTAGGTGTGTAATATACTATTTTCGTTTCATCCACGGCGAAAGTCGGAATCACTGCAGCAGTGAAGGACCTTTTTTTTTTAGTGCCGTCGGAGATCGTGTGTAACTCGAAAAATATTTAATTTTTTTCTTCAAAAATTTTACTGTGTATTCTTAAAATATGTATAAATATTATAATATTATAAATATAATAATTAATAGAGTAGTTTTTTTTTTAATTCCCAAAAATCGCCTTTTTTAGGCTGTCACACTAGGTGTGCCTCTTAAACTACCACTAATTTTGTGTAAACAAAGTCATTAATCAAACTTTTGTGTTAAATTTGACGAAAAATTTTTTACTGAGCAGTATGTATCAATTTTTTTAATTGAGCAAAAAAACAGTAAAAAAAGTTAAAAAATATTTGCTCGTACAATTTCGTTAATGAGTTTGCTTCTAGATCTTTTTTATTAGACTTTGTTTTTTTTTTTTATATATAATATTTTTGGTATTATATGTGCGCGGAAATTGATAAACGATTGATGATCCGTCAAGGATGATGAAATAGCACATTTTAGACAACTACGATGATGAGTAACGAAAGAAAGTAAAGATATTGACCTATCGTAGCTATGTTTGGTACGTAAGTTGTAGAAGCTGAGGAAGCGACAGCTGCATTTTCCCGGTGGTTTGAGGGTTGCTCAGATGCCATTGGATCATCCCTCGATTGTTCAGGACACGGTTCCTCTACTTTCACATCAAAGAGATTCTTCATGTAGCCCACTTTTCCATTTACTAACTGGAGTTAAAATATTTCAAACATTAACATATATATTTCTATACCTATACAGATCATATGTCTAGAAGTCTATAAGTTCCCGAGGGACACTTGTTTTAAAGATTCTATGCATATATTTATGTTTACATAAAAAAGTAATTGTATACCTTTTCCCGGTTAAATTTAGACGTTGAATCCAAGTAGCTCGAATGCTCATTATCATTATTAGCATTATCTTTCATGTAGTTGTTAGCATCATGTATACGATGCTTTCCCTTCGACTTATTGATGTCAGAAATTTCCCCTTAAAAATGTATGTACATGAATTATTTACTCGTTAATCACTACTGTATGTATCATATATACAGTAGTATGTAAGTCTGATATAACAACAATAATACAATACAATTTCTCACTCACCAGTCTTAGATTTTCCCGACGTTACATGGGCATTATCATTTTCCATCGTCTGGCTAGCTTGAAGGGTTCCATTCTGCTCTTCGAAACACGTCAACAAATCAAGCGAATCTTTAAGTTTTTGATTAGTAGTTTCATTTCTCAAGCCCTTAATCCAAGCCAAATTGCAGTCACACGTTAATTGATTATCTATAAAAAATAATTTTTATATATTAGTCAACATATCATGAAAAATATAACAAAAAGTACCTATAAATGTATGTGTATAATTAAAGGGGTTGATTCAGTGGAAATATATAGTTATAAAAGGTCATTGTACTTAATATCTACTATACGCTTACATAATTTTCAGAGTATTAGTGACATATTTTTAGAACACTCACTAGTGATCTATAAATATTATCAGCTAATTAATTATTAACATAGCGTCACTGGATGCTAAGGGTGTTAATTTTAAATATCGAGAAGCAAACTAAAAAGAAAAAAGTTGAAAATATAAATTATTGAATTAATGGATAGGGAATGGAATCCGATAATTTTAAATGGTAATTTGAATGATTGAAAATCAGTCATTGTAATGAAATATATGTAATAAATATCATTTATTATATGATGAATGAATTTATGTGGTTAATAATTGATAGGGAAAGGTAAATTAATAGGTACTTTTATTATCTTCATTTTATAAATGGGATTCATCATTTCTGGCAAATGAGCGTGCTTTGATGTCCCGATAATCAGAATTAAAAGCTCCAGACTCTAAAAATGTGTATTTCATTAAAAAAAGATCAAAATCGATATTCTAATTAGCGAATTGTCTAACTCTATTTTAGAAAATCCTCCATTTATGCGAAAATAAAGTAAATTAAAAAAAATTTTTTTTTATCCATAAATCAACTCAATATCTATTATATGTTGGAATATGCGTCATTATTTAGACGCTAAAGTTTAAAATTAAACCGTAGTAACTAATATTATTTCAAGGAATGAATGTTATATGATAAAAGATGTTTATATGATATAAGATATTTTCTATATGTTTATAGACTTAAGTATATAGTAATAAATTAGTTATAAGTCTTATTATTATTATTGTTAGTATTAAGTGTGTGTGACTGAAAGATCGTTACACTTTTTCGGTTGAGTTATAAGAGCGCTCCTTGTAAAGATATTTCTTTCGACTCATAATTTAATAAAGGCATTATATTTGCTTAAATAAATTTCTTCATTTATTTAAATATTATACCCATAATCTAATAATATGTATATATAAAAAAAATATTTTTTTTAGATTACTCAAATAATATATATTTTGAACTATTACTGTCTAAAAATATCAGAGAATCATCTCCTAAAAAATGTAAAGTTAAACAATTTGCTAAGTAGAACTTTTAAATATTAAAATGATATAAAATGAAAATTTAATTTGAATATTTGAAATAATAATTTTATTCAATTATAACTTATATTAAAATAGTATACTATTGAGTCAGAGCTTAAAATTTAATCAATGGTTATTAAATAAATATTTATAAAAAAATCCATCAACAAAATTATATATCGAAGATAAAATTTTTTATTTACGAATGACAAGAGAATCGGTTCTAAGTATAAAGTACATAAAATGTAAATGAGTTAGTAAGAGCTATAAAATATAAAAAAAAAAAATATGGTAAATCGAGCGTAAGAGCTCTTTGATTTACTCTTTTATTCCTTTTTATTCCGGTTCAACAAAGTCACCAAATGCTAATTGAATAATTAATTTGTTGTAATTTATTAACTAATCTCACACCTGTAACTCCAAGAAAATATATTTATTTATGAAAGGTTGAGTGAGGATATAACGCAAAAAAATGTTGTTTGATATAATTGGCAATTGCTTGAACGAATCCTATTTATTATATATGTATGTAGGTAACGCTTTGCGCCCTTGCGGCCTAGGTATTTCCTGCGTAAGCCTCCCTGCCTATGTAATACTGCCCTCGGGCTCTTAGAAATTTATATGGCGAGTGGCAGAGCGTTGACGCATCGAAGCTTGCCGACCACCACGCTAAAGGAATACGTACAGTATATAGAAGTAAGGGAGAAAACGGTAAAGTAAAGTAAAATCTAAAAAAAAAATAAAATATAAAATATAATCCCGAGAGAAACCTTCATCTTTTCGTTCCTTGAATCTTTTCCAGGTAAATGGCAACATTGGACAAGTATTGTACTCTGAAAAAACGTGTCCAGGTGGTCTCTTTTTATTTTTTTTTCTTTTCCAGGTTCCTTTTGGATACTCAGATCATCCAGCGTGAAATCTTTTATCTATTTTTCTATTTTAAGAAGAAACTTTTTTTTTTATATTTACGACCAGTTATACGGCGTGGAGAAGAGAATAATACTCAACTATAGGCATACACAATAACACGAAAAAAAAAAAATAAAAAACAATTTGAGTGTAACGGTAGAGATGAGACACATACCGAAGTCCATTGAATTATTAAATGAGAAAGATAAAATGATATGCCTTTGGCATCAACTTGGGACTTTACTTTCGGGTGTACCCTGTACAGACTTATCCTCGAAGTAGCTGATGCTGCAGGGGTTGCAAAAAGATAGACAGGACCAGGCTATGCAGACAGGAAGGGGTGTTCCCGGTAGGGCTGTAGACTACCACGCCTACGACCCTGAAATTTCATCCCCTAAATGATTAAAACCTAATATACGGGGCACGCCTACAACGCGATGGAGCTTGCTGAAAAGTTCACCCTATCTCACGTTATTCGCAAAACAAGTTCACTTTCTGTCAAATTATATCCTACAGAATCAACAAGCAGATTGACAGAATTATCAACTGAAAAATATGATAGAAAAAACAAAATAACGAAACGAAACCGTCGAAAAATTTTAATGAAGATTTAATGGCCAAGAGATATTTGGTTGAACTGTACTCGTAATGTAATTTATTTATAAGTAATGTAATGTATCATGCAACTCATAAATATTTTGATTTTATGCATTTATTAATGTTTGTCAAAATACAAAAGGCAGAAGATTCAATTGGGTGTGGTTGGGTACAAGGTTGAGAGTGTACTTCTGTGTATGAATCGTGAATTAAATAAAAGTATAGACATGACATACGCGTGTGTACATAAATGTTGTTTACATGTAGTATGTACTATATACCTGCAAGTGAGTAAGTAAACAAAAAATGAAATGCTAAAGAGCAAAAGAGAAAGAGATAATAAAAAATAATGCGGAAAGAAATGAAGGGTTAGTGAATTCGATCCCCCTTGGCGAATGCAAAATCAACGGGTTATTGTTCTTTCATACAGTATGCATCGTATGGGGTCTTACAGGGCTCTACTTTGGTCTTTAGAGACCGGTTTGTGTACCAATGATAATTCTATATGCTAGTTATGAATAAAAACATATGTGAATGAGAATAAACATAGATGGACAAAGATAGATTGATATCAATAGTAATAATAGTACATAATATATGTAGTTAAACAGAAAAACTTACCATCGAGGGACAAGTAACTGGAAACTCCATAAAAGTTTGTTATAATCGGTTTTATATTGTCAAATGTAACTCTTACGAGTGTATTGTTCTGTAAATCAAGATTATTAATCGATAGTGCACCGGTAAAAATATCTGCTGCCAAATATTTAAGTTTATTAGAACTCAAATTTAATGTACGCAAATTACGCATGTTTTCGAATGCTTTAGGATGAATGTACTCGATAAGATTATTATCTATTTCCAGTTTTTGTAATTCTTGCATTTCAATAAATGTATGTTCTCCAAGCATAGCTATTTTATTCGAACGCAAACTCAGGCTCACGAGTGACTTTAATCCAATAAAATGTTCAGTTGTTATCACTTCTATGTTATTGTTACTCAGTTCGAGTTCTAGAAGTGATGTTAAATGCTTGAATGCCCGATCATGAAGAGATGTAATATTGTTACGGTTTATAAAGAGCTTCTTTAACACCGGAAGATTGACAAAGACCTCCCTAAAAAACAAATTTATTCAACCATCAATCTCTATCCTTTAGTTATTATTTTTTTTTTTTTTTCAGTGTTTATTCAAGTGTATGAACATTTTTTTTTTTTATAGATAGTAAAAAGTATAACAAGTGTAGGTGAATAAAGAAAAAAATTTTCTTACCTATTGATCTCGACAATTTGATTGTCATCGAGGTTGATAAAATCGATATTAGTCATGTTTACAAATGCGTGTGATTTCAATTGCTTGATACCACACTCAGCAATATCAACAACAATAACACTAGGCTCATTAGCAAATGCACCCTCGGTTATTTCTTCAAAGTTAGCATGTCTGAAATTAATCTGCTTTAACTGAGTCAGCGATCTAATGGCTTTGGTTGGGACATGCGACATGATACCACCAATTCTGACTTTAAATGACAGTTTTTCAAGTAATGGTTGTGACATAAAATAATTCCATATTATGTCATCAGGTTTCAAGACGTCCAGTATAACACAGTTAGCTTCTGTGGCATTACCGATTTTGTCAGCGTCACAAGTACAAAAAATAGGTACCTGTCTCTGTTCAAGATTACAAATATTTATTTGGGCAGCTTTTTCTCCTTTATTAATATTATTTAAATTTTTAATTGTCTCTGAATCACTGGTGCTTATTGTTTGCACTGATGAGTGACTAGAAGGCATAGAGTAACCGCCACAAACAAGAATCATAAATATCAATTTCGTCAGTTGCTTCATTTTTATCTTCTTTATTGTCTGTAACAAAAATAATAAAAATAACATTAATATATTATATAATTGTTTTTAAACTCTTTTTTCTAGCATAAACGAGTATCTATTCAAGAGAAAGATACAGAAAAAAAATTACAGTTAAAAAAAAAAGGCAAAAATAATAAATAAAGGGTAGACACAAAGACGGTAATTGAGTCGTCGTTGATGGCGCTAGATAGAAAAAAAAGTAGTCCTAAAGGTGGTGAGCTTTGAAAGATTACCCACAAACTGGAAAGCTTGAGGATGTGTCTCTACAACTACAAAAGACTTGGATATTTCGAGCAAAGTTTAATATGCACTGAATCAATGTCTATGAATAATTAATACAGAAAGTACCGTCTGCGCATTTATGTGGTTGTAATGCGCACGTATATGTACATTTATACATACATCTGTTTTTTTTTTAAATGTGTGCGGTACTAATCCCATCTCGACATTATATATTATATTTCTATTTATATATTTATTTATAATACCAATATTTTTTTGTGTGATTAAATAGAGTGAGTAACACAGCCCCTGAACATTTACCCTCTTGGTATCTGGGCTGTCGATTCGTCATCCCGCATTAACCGTATAACTGAAATGTGCATTGGATCAAAAATAATTTTCATGTGCTCACTCAGAAAGTGAATAAGTGAGATTCAGTTGGCCCGCACGAGCGAAGCGAGAAGAATCATCGTCATCCCCTAACACCGTTAATGTATCCTACATATACAGACATAAAAATGTCACTGTATTCTCACGATGTCACTCACTCCGTCTCTGATCCATGTCTTTAATTTGAATGAAAAGCCGCTCATACAATTGTCCCCTTTTTATTTTTAACTCGTGCCCGCTTAACTCCCATTACATTAGAATAGTGATTTCAATGATCACTGCATCATCACCATCATCATCTGCGTAATAAATAATTAACGGCAGAGATTACGTGCCTTTTATTGTTCTTTTTTTTTTTTTTTTTTTTTTTTTTTTTACAACCATTGTTAGAGAAAAGAAGGCATTGCACGAGATGACGGCAATGTTACATGAATTTGTAAAGAGGAAAAAATATATACATTATATATATAAATATATTAAGTACAGAGTATAGTATTACTGATGTGTATATCGAGGAGGAGCTAAGATTCAGAAGCATAGGGTCACTCAGTGGGCTCATTCGATCAACTCAACGGGGTGCTTGACAAAAACCATTGTTGTTTCAACACAGCTGTTATGTCGAAATGAGCATGTAGGTACTACATACAATATATGTTCACCCTTATATAGAAGAGATTCGAGGCAAGCGCCAGTAACCAGTAACCAGACCAGGATGAGATTGTGTACCAGTACTGGAGTACATACTTGAGTAAATTTAATTCTGATTCTACACATGCTTAATACTCATGTTTATTACTCAATTGAATGAGCATTAACTTTTTGAGGACAATTAATCAAAGGATTAAGCTGTAATGACACATTCACCATTATCATATACAAAAGAATAATAATAACAACAACAGGAGGAGTAATAATAATGAAAGTAAAGGACGCGGGTGTACCTGCTTCATGTATTATTTGAAAGTCTTAGCACTTAATGGATTTACACAGCGGTATACTTTTTTTTTTAAAGGTTTACCTTTAACGTGACAGATTGTGACATTTTGGGATAATTTTAAAAAAATGCAGGTGCAAAAACGTCAGGTACAAGATGAGTATGATGGTGTAAATTTTCTTACATTGGTCCTTGTCGTTGGATGGAGTCGTTTCAAGTAGTGTAGTAGTGGTCTTTGTAGCTGTAGTAGTGACAACGGTGTAGGGTACAAGCCTGTAAAGTATAAATGTGTTAGGAGATTTTAAAAAAGAAGAGTATATAAGTATATAGTCTGTACGCAACGTCTTTTAGTCTGTATTTTAACGAATATGAATAACTGCCTACCGGTCTTCTGCCCAAGACCAACATCCAAAATCATTCAGGTAGTTTTGTACCTGCGGTATTTCTTACAGTCCCTCGCGCGTCCTTCTATCGTTTTTTTAGCATTCATAAATCTCGAATATTTTAAGCGCACTAAATATATTTTTTTGTTATGTTTGGCTTTGACTTTGCAAAATTTATTTTTTTTGTTTCAAACTTTCACTTTTCCCTACAATAAGTTACTTAATTTTTCCTTATCTTTTAAAGTATAATTTCTTAACTAAAAATAAAAAAAAGGAACAGGTAGATAATCTTTCTTAGCTTAAATAAGAAATACTTACGTATAATATTTTTTAAGATGTAAATAAGAACAACAATCAAAGATTCACTCAAACACTTTGGCACTTATCATTTAAACACAAAAATAAAATAAGAGTATTAATAATAATAATTATTATTATTGTTATTTAGCAAAACTAGTTATTAACACAATAACAATTACAGAACGCGAATTTAAATAATAATAATTTAATAAATAATAAGATAATAAAAAAATGTTGGCCGCGTAAAAAGGAAGCTTCGCTCCTTAGGATATATGTGCAACGCGCGGCTTCCAAGCTCCAACTTGAACAACATCCCGCGTTTCAAAACGACTAGCCCCGCGGTCATGAGAAAAAAAAAATTCCAACAGACATTCCTTCTCGTCTTCCAGATGTCACTCATTATCAATCATTATTTCGATCACTTTTTTTATTTTCTATCGCCAATTCAGTCATCTGAAATATCGACACTTGTGTCGGCAACTTATCTCAAGAATCAAAATGGATTCATCAAATATTTAAATTTACCGCGTAATGTAATTGTCGCTATTGGGCAAATAAAAGGGGTGATATGACGTGACCGGGATGGGAGTAAGGGACTTAAAGTAATCGTTGACGTCACAGTCGTGCGCTTTCGTAAAACTTCGAGTGGTCCGATCTCGCCCGAACGGGTCAATGTCTGAGAAGGCTTCGAAAAATCTGTGACTGGTGTGATGTTTCTACGGATACTAGGACTAGAATAACGACACATAAATAACAACGACGAGTTTTAATATTGCGTTTGAAAAACGCGGATAACGTTCATTTATTGTGTAATAACATATTACATATATGTGTACATAAATTATATTATAAATCTATTACGTACTCTGTATACTTATATACATATACATTTGATTGGTACTGATAATAATTAAAATATATATATATATGTATATATACTATAAAAAACTGACAGTGTGAATGACAAAAACGGTCGTGACGCCGCCCACACGTCGTCGTCGTCGTCGTCGTAGTTAACGCGGAGCTTTGCTTTCGTCGTCGTCCCCACGGGAAAATGGTGTGCACGACGATAAATTATTACGATTTAATTAGTTATTATTTTTTATTATAAATACTTAGTACTATCAATAATATTATTATTATTTCTATCATTAAGATAAATTTTTATTACTTGTAGAAATCAAAATGATAAATCGGTTATTTTTGTATCAATGAATACTGTTTGACATTTATAACATAAGATTTAACGTGACGTTAAAGACTAGCGGAAGAAGAGAGTGCGAGCGGTGTTGAGGTAGGAGAATAAACCTCTGATCGTGCGTGAGCTAGCGATAGACAGGTATTTTATACGAATGGAAATAAAAGTTAAATATTAAGTATGCGAATAAATATTTAAAATAAATTGTTTTTGTTTCAGGTAAAAGCAACGATTGACTGAAGGAGTTTGTTGTGAAAGAATTGAATGTGGTTAATTCTAAATAGTGGGATACTCTCTAGGTCAAAATATTATAAGACGGATTATCATGTTAATGATTTAGTTGCGTCGTAGTATATATTACTTATATGTTGAGTAAAAATTTGAAAAAAAAAGTTTACTCGAAAAGCGTTGTGTTGCGAGACTTTGAGAGAAAGAAGTAGGGAAAAGGTGCGACGTGGGCGATCAGAATTGAGTACGTCTGTATAATTTCTTTAATATAGTCTATTAGAAACGATAGTTGAATTTACGCACGATCATAGTCACGGTTAAGTGTATTCAGTGCTCTAGAATCCTAGTGTTCCAAAGAAATTTTCCAAGTAGAAAAAAAATAAAAATAAAAGATAGAGAAATAGAAAAAAAAAGAGAGAAGCAAAAGGCGATCTTCATTGAGTGTGTGTAGCTATATAATTGTCGTCGTTATCATTGTATAGTAGGTTGCCCGTGCGCGGCGCGTTACTACTAACCATTCTAAAAACGTTGATACATAGTACTGGTGCTCTTCTTTCTCGTATTCACCGCAGTACCCTCTTGCTCTTGTCCGTTGGCTGTCTATGTCTATGTCTATGTCTATGTGTGTGTGTGTGTAGTTTCTTGATTATTAGCAAGTGCGCGGTGCCGCGGTTTCTTCTGCTCATCGTTGTCAAGTGCTGATGATTTTAAAAAATAACGACAACCAACAATTATCATATTTAATATATTAAGACTCGTTTTAGGTCAGTGAGAACATAAGGTTCGATAATATTTTTGTGTATAATTCGTAGCGACGAGAAGAAACAAGCGGATTGTATTTTTCCCCTCACCAACCCTGTGGGACTAGATTATCAATAATAGCCGGCAGGTACAACAGTACTGACTACGGAAATACGAAGCCATAACCGCAAAAAAAGTCATTTTATTTTTTATTTTATTATTTTGTGTTTTAAATTAGTGATTGATATTAAATAAAATTGCAGTTGTGTGTGTTTAGGAGTGAAGAATGCGTTGACGCGATATTAAAATATCGTCATAAGTGTTATATATATATATATATATCTATACGAATATATAATACGATTAAATAAATTCAACGACTACACTACCGATTGAGTTGAGAAGAGCGTGTACATCGAGAGACAAGAGAGGCTATACTATATCATCATAATCATAATTTTCATCACTACCAGTTATCGTTGGTAAAATAGCTGATGGGTACGCGATGTGATATTGGCTGTCATTGATGTACGTGATACCTAATACAACAAGTTGGATTTATAATAACAATAATAATAATAGTTATAAAATTAATATTACTACTAATAACAACATAAGTAGTATTATTATCACTCAAAACTTTAAATTATTATTATCTAAAATTTACAATCTAGTGCTGTGTTTTTTAGTTGAATTTTCATTGTCAAACGGTAGCAATCACAAGTCACTCGAATTTTATTTGATAAAAGCGGAAGAGACAAAGGTGGAGGTGGTGGCTTGCAATTCAGAATGAGCGGCCGTCCAAGGACCACCTCTTTTGCCGAGGGGACTAAACCTCCCGCAAATCCGCCCCTGGGTGGCATGAAGATCAGCAGTGAGTAGTTTTACCACGCCATTCCATAACCTAACCTATCTTCACTTTTTTTTTCTTTATTTTTTTTTTATTACCCTTCCTGCTCACATAATCACATATATAATCCCGTTTATTCTTTGTTTTCCAATTATGATTATTATTATTATTATTTTTTTTTTTTTGTAATTTTAACATTTATTTATTAATTTTTATTTTTTCAAAAGAAATTTTCAATGTGTCATGTTCACGTCATTGGTAATTAAAAAAATTGTCTTTGTTTTATTGAATAGCAAATCTTTATTCGTGAAACTGCGAATAAGCAAATGGTCACTATTTAGCTGCTGATACACGAGGTATAATTATAGTTTAAGGATTTTAATAAAAACTAAAAAAAGTGGCTCATGAAATAAATTTTATTTTCGGCCCTGAACGGCCTCAAACGTCAGCAGTACTCGTTTTTCTTGCGACATTTTATAAATAAATCATTTTTATTTTTGCTAACAGATTGCCGTCTATATTATTGGCTTATTAGTAATTTAACGCATCGAAATAAACTATACTTGAATGATCTTTCAAGTTCATATTATATGCTCCAAGTATGGTTGTTGTCTATTTCAATGTTGTTAATTCTATCTCCATTTCTCTTTATCTGTATCTATTTCATTATCATTTGAGGTTGACTTTTATAAATTTTTATTACTCTCAGTGGTTTAATTATCACGAATAATTTCACTGTTTAATTAGTTAATTGATGAGAAATGGAGGTAAAGTAGACGCAATTATCATGTATTAGGTATTATTTCAATTTTTTTTTGCTTGACGATAATGAATAATGTAGTGCGCCCGCGCTCGCGCCAGCGCATTTGATAACTTTGTACCCACCTGACGACTAAGGTAAAAGTTGTTCATTAAAATTTTTCTATTGTATTGTATTGTATTGTATTGTAACTATTGGTTTTTTGATTAGATTACTTATTTTTTGCCTGAATTGATTTATTTGAACTCAAAGTAAAATTAGACATGAAATTATCTTAGAAAAAAAAATTTTCATTTCAACTATTGATTCAACAAATTTCAAAAATCCCTTTTTTTTTTTTTAATTATTGCATCAAGTTCAAAAAATTTATAAATCTTTACAAATAATTTTTTTTTCTTCATTTTTTTTAAAATAATTATTACCATGAAAAATGAAGTACTATTTACTTCTGGGAATTTTTAGAGCTTATTATTTGCTGGCAAAATTTAGAGAGCAATAATATGTATCGTATTAACTCGAATTATCAACTGAACAATGACTTTCGCACTCGTAAAATAGACGATAGGAAAATCTAATCGTTACGCATCATTGAACTTGATAACATTCGGTAGACTGTTGAAGGACGCAATGCGACATTGATGACGATAGTGTCGACGAGTTGTCGACGACACTCTAATCTAATGTAAGATTTTGTTTGCAAGACTTTGACGTATTTAACAGTTATTATTTAAATGGTTGCCAATCCGTTCCTCAGTAAATATATCAATAAATTGTAAAGCAAAAAAATCAACATTCATCAATATGTAATTAAATAAATGTCAGGTGTTTTTTTTTATTTCATTTAAATATATTCATTCTAGCAGAAGATATTTTTATTAAAAAGTTTTAATAGATTATATATATTTCATAAATAAGATATGATATATTAAATTAGTAAACAATTGTCAGATATGATAAGGTCGAAAATGTAAAAAAAAAGGAGTCTAAATATATCCATAAGCTTACAAATTTATATGTATTAAGATTTGTAGAAGTACGTGACTGATATTCAAAACAAGTTAGAGAGTTGACATAAAGTGTGAGATCGCTTGTCCATTTGATTCGCGCGCTGGCGCACTACACTAGTTAGTTTGTTAATGCGTTATCTTCTTACGTTGACTAAATATAGCGCGAAACATTCGACGAGTTAACGTACAAGTAAACGCACCGAGTTATTGTATTTAAGTATATGTAGTTAATAATTTACAATATATTATTACAGTTAATTATTTTAAATATTGTAAACGATTTCTTTATAGTATGATTTTTTTTCTTCTCAACTACAATTTAAATTGTTTTCTTCTAATTATCGATCATTGCTTATCAAATATTAAATAAACATTAATTATTATTATTGTTAAAGAAGAAAAAAAAGTATAAAAGAATAATTAAATTTTTTCACAAAGATCTCTGTGTATTTAAGTGTTATCTTTTATTATCGTGGTTAGTATGATGATTACTAATCATATGATTACAATATACAATTACAAAAAATAATTTTATTATAACGTGTTTTATAAAATTAATGTTTGTGCATTTATTTTTTTAAATGGTACTGAATTTTCATACTTGTGATAATGTTTTAAGTTACTTGTTAATCTATTTATAGTTAGATCCGAGGATACCGTTAACGATAAATAATTGGCTTGTCTAATAGTTTTATGAAAAAAAGATAAAAAGAATAAAAATTATTTTCTTAAGCAAATACAGTACAAAAAAAAATGACTTCGTTAACTGCTCTTAATTGGTCAGAGCCAAGTCAGAATTGGAGATATCCAAAAACAAATTTAAAAAATATTAATAGTAACAATGATATTATACCAAAAAGTTTTATTATTGATAGTGATAACAATAATCGGCATAATGATAGCAAAAATAATAATAATGATTATAAAAATAAATTGGGTGATAAAAATAGAAAATTGTCATTCAAAAGTTATAAAGGAATTCGTAACTTATTTACGAGGTTAACTTCAATTAAATGTGAGTAATTTTAGATAAACGTGATAATTATTTTTATTTTTAGTATGTTTAATCAATTGAAAAAATAACACCATTGACGTGATCCATATACATTTTATGTTTCTATTTTTTTTTTTTTATTTTTATTCATGTTATTTACATTTTGTTTTTCACTTTTTTCCTCTTTTAACGATCACATATCACTGTAGCGTTTTCGTTTTTTGCTTGTTTCTATGGGTGGTGCAATGTGCAATTCAGGCAAGGATGGAAGTAAAGTTACCACCGTGGTTGCCACTCCTGGTGCCGGTCCAGATCATCCACAGGAAGTGGCATATACTGATACCAAAGTAATTGGTAATGGGAGTTTTGGAGTTGTATATCAAGCTAAACTCTGCGACAATGGTGAAATGGTGGCGATCAAGAAAGTGCTACAAGATAAAAGGTTCAAGGTTAGTTAATTATCACAACATATTTTTTTTATAATTATTTGTTCATGTTTATTAATATACTAATAATGTTTTTTTTTTTTTTTTTTTTTTTTGTTATACAGAATAGAGAACTCCAAATAATGCGACGATTGGAACATTGTAATATCGTTAAACTTAAATACTTCTTCTACTCTAGTGGTGATAAGGTAATTTATTATTTTTTCTCTTGATAATTTTTATTATTAATAAATGGAACATGTTGATAAATTAATATTACCAAGTAGTGTTGGATAAATGATAAAAAAATTTATTTATATACATATATGTTTTTTTATTTAATAATTGTAATTCAAATATTATACACTCTCAGTATCATATAGATACAGAAAAATTTTAAATATTGATAATATGTGTTAATTTATTAACCTGTTCTTCTAAAGAGGAATGTCAAAATTGAGCATTTAAAAGATAAATAAGTTAAAAAATGAAAGTTAATTGTAATATGTAAAAAATATCTTTAGATAAATGCATGCACTATTGTTATTCCTCTATTATTTTGTAGAACGTCTTAAACTCAACTAATCCAGTTTTTCATGTGTCCGTAAGTTATAAGCGTACCCACACGTAGACTTTTGTTGAGTGATTTCTCTTACGGTGTTTAAGGCTAAATGCTTTTTTACCCCCACAGCATATTAATATCTATAAATACAAATAATAATTATGTAAATTATATTTATACACATACGTCCCTTTTATATTGTTTTTTTAAAAGATTATTATTACAATTGCTAATGTGTTTACATTTAAACGAATGATCAGTAAATATAAATCAATCATCAGTGTTGTATGTAAAAGAAATCATCTAATAAATTATAAGCCTGCAGAGTATAAAGATTTATAATAAAAATAATGTAGAAAAAGCAGCTTTATTAGTTTATTTATAGTCATAGTTACTTATGCGTGGAAATTGTTTCGTGTCAGTTGATATATGTTCACGATACAACAGCCACAGTGTCATTTATTCGCAATCTTATTTTTTATAACAACAACACAAATAACAATTAAAGTACATGTATTTATTTTCAAGTTTTAGAAACCATAATTTTAGCTAACAATTCATTTTGCAAATTTTTATTTAGTAACTATCATCATTATAATTAGTATCATTTTTTTTTCTTGTTCAATCCATTAATAGTTATTATATTTCTGAATTTTTTTTTATTTTTTATTTTTTTTTTATCATCATTTTTAGAAGGATGAAGTTTATCTCAATCTTGTTCTGGAATATATACCGGAAACAGTGTATAAAGTCGCGCGGCATTACAGCAAGAGTAAACAAACGATACCGATGAGTTATATTAAGGTAAATAATTTATTTTTATCATCTTAAATTAAATCTATTTAGTCAAATTTTTTTTTTTTTTTTTTTTTTTTCGTGTGACTGAATTTGATTAATAATCACAGAGAATTAATTTTTCAGCTTTATATGTATCAACTGTTTCGATCGTTGGCATATATTCATTCACTAGGAATTTGTCACAGAGACATAAAGCCACAAAACTTACTCCTGGACCCAGAGAGCGGTGTATTGAAACTCTGTGATTTTGGTTCAGCTAAGCATCTCATCAGAGGAGAGCCTAACGTGTCTTACATCTGTAGTCGTTATTATCGAGCACCAGAACTCATTTTCGGTGCTATCGATTATACTACAAAAATCGGTAAGAACAAAAGTTAACAACTAATTATTTTATTTTAAATATTTTCATTGGAATTTTTTAAATTAATATATTGTCAATATTTTTTGACAGATGTTTGGAGCGCTGGTTGTGTATTAGCAGAGTTATTACTCGGTCAACCAATTTTCCCCGGTGATAGTGGTGTTGATCAACTTGTAGAAATAATCAAAGTTCTCGGTACACCGACACGTGACCAAATTCGCGAGATGAATCCAAACTATACAGAATTTAAATTTCCCCAGATTAAGTCACACCCTTGGCAAAAGGTATGTTATTTATCAACTACACATTCATATCACTGAATACTTGTTCTTAATCAATCGCCAACACTGAAAAAATTCCAGATTAATTTTCTATTTTATTTTTAATCAATAACGGATTTTATTTTGATTTTGTTTCGGAGTTTATGGATTTATTTTTTTTTTATTTTTTTGTAAACACCGTAAATTCTTCAACAAATCAGGTTTATTCTCGTCATTACAGTTCATGCTCCAACGAATGAGCGCTCCAAAGTGTACGACAAAGCATCAAAAAATTAGAGTAAGTGGTTTCTCTTGAAGCAATGCTCTGAAAATTGTTGTCACCAACTTGCGTTGGTTTTTTTTTTTTATCTTTCCACAAATTTGACCACTTTTCAACTAACAAAAAAAAATTAAATTAATTATGGTTACTGAAAAATTGAAGTCGATCCAACTCTTTAGTTTTTATATTTTTAAAATTCCTTACAATTTTTTTGTTTTATTTTCTATTTTTTTTTTTTAATCCAATAAAGTAAAAAAAACAATAAAAGAAATAATACATCGTTTGCCGTGTGATATCCATTTTAATTTATTTTTTTCCTTATTCTTTCTCTCTTTCACTCTTTTTTTTTTGTTCTCGAGTCATCCACTTTTTTGCTCGCTGAATCATCAGACAGATAACATTACTAACGTAAATTCCATCGTATTGCCGAAGATAATCTTAAGGTTATGCAGAGAAAAATCACTTACTCTAATAATATGCAATATAAAGTGACGGTTAATTAATAAAAATTATGTTAATTAATAATATTATATACTTATAGATATTCAATTGCTTTTAATTATTGATTATAAATAAAATTTCATTATCAATCATAACTATCGTCATCAATTCATATCTGCTTCACTATATCGCATTTAAATGCCTTATTTACAATTCTCAGTATCTTAATTTTTTATCATTTCATAAATCAATAAAGGTTTCTACTATTTTGTATTTTCATACTCAACCATTTATTCTACATCATGTTTTTATCAAATTTGATCATTAAGTATAACTTGAAATATTTTTAATGTTTAGATATTTTTACATTAATAATCGAAAAAAAAAAAAAAAAAAATAAGTTATAATTCTTTGTCACAAATAGACTCTAAATTAGTACTATAAAAATGTAAGAAATAATTTTTATGAATATTTTATAAAATTAAAAAATTCTTATTGACATAAAAGATATCTCCAGCTTATTATCAAATTAGTGTATTATAATTTTTGTAATTATCTATCATTAAAAAAAAAAAAAAAAAAAAAAAAAAAAAAAAATTGATGTAAAAAAGTATTTAATTATTCGATTTTTACATCGGATGCAAAGTATAAAAAATAAGGTGACAGCTTGTTAAATATATTTAAATAAAAATAATGATAAATAAACTTCTTGATCGCAAATCGTATAAATGGTTGAAATCAAGGTATTATATTATAATTATTTAGCTGATATAATATATTAATTGATTTTTCAGGTATTCCGAGCCCGTACTCCGCCAGAAGCAATGGATTTAGTATCTCGGCTCCTCGAATACACACCACCATTACGAATAACACCTCTGGCTGCATGTGCTCATCAGTTCTTTAATGAATTACGAGATCAAGGAACACTATTGCCAAATGGCCGTGAATTACCACCATTATTTAATTTTACTGAACAAGAATTGCGAATTCAGCCGAATTTAAATTCGCAATTACTACCTAAATATATGCGATCGTCGGAAACGACTACCGATGGTGGACAGCCCACAGAAACTACGACGGCCACTGCATCTGCCAGTGGTAATTCAACTGATAGCAATGTTAACACGACAACACCTTCCGTCACACAAAATGCAGATGCTAATCAATCGACCATGGCTTAAGTTAAAGTCAACTAAAAGATAAAACAAAAATAAAAAAATAATTAGAATACAAAAAAATAATAAAAAATTATTTTTTATCGTTACGAGTTTGGAGATTTATCATTTAGAAAAAAAAGTACACATTCTAATTGAATGGATAAATAAATAAAATTGATTATTTATTATATCTTATACATTGTGAGATATGAACGTCCCATTGTAAATTGAACTCAATTCAGACTCTTGATCATTTGAAACTGATGTAAAATTATCTTTATTTATACTTAAAGCTTGATTCTGTAATTGTATTTTTTTTATTATTAATTTTGTAGTAAAAAAAAAAAAAATAATATATTAATTCAGGTAGCGATTAGCTTAAAGTAATTATTACATCGGTTTTATCAAGTGGATTGAATTCAGTGTATATAATAGGAAAAACTGGTACGAGGCCTCTTAAGAAAGGTTTATATATAATATTTGGTTAAAGAGAAATGTTTTAACGTAAATGATGTGGTAGTACGTTAGATTCGTTTGCGTCGTCTTTTTATCAAGTGTTTGGACAATGAAAAAATAAAAAATAAAATTAATTTATAAGTACAGGTCGATATTATAATGAAGAAGCACCATTATATGCATACTTTTTTTAAAATAAATTGACGAAAATTAATTAAAATAGATACAAATACACTAATGATTTAGTATTAATATAATGGATACTGATGCAAGTGCTTTTCTTAAATGTTCGATTGATTATTGTTATTGTCGACTTTCTTATTATTGATACTGTAGTCATTTTTTATTAATAATTATATAATGATTGCAATTAGTCTTCTTCTTTATCGTAATTAATGCGAAACTTTGTGAATTAAAATTACTCGATTATTAGTGTCATAATTTTTTTTTTGACATCAAATGGAAAAAAAAAAACGAAACTAATAGTTCGATGTAGTGAAATTTGACTATTGACTTCTAAAAATTATAAAGACAAGGTTAAATTTTTAGTGAAATAAAATATTGTTTAAATAGTAATTTAGTGTACAGTAGGTCTTGAGTGATTGTCTAAATTTGCTGGTTTATTTTTTTCATACCTTCGACGAATACAGCAGAGTTGTATAATACATAATATACTTTATTAGCTCGATTCAAATTAAACGTTTATTATTATATTATCACTATTATTATTATTATTATTATTATTACTATTATTATTAATATTATTTAATTAAATATATATATATATATATATATATATATATATATATATATATATATATATAAATAAAATTATAAATATAAATATATTTAAATTGTAAGAATGAATTATTAAGATCAAATAATACTCTCTATATAATATAATTCATTACTAATGTATCTGAAATGAAAAAGGAATACGTTTTTTGATGTATTTTTTAACATAACTAAAGAAAAAAAGAAATAGAAACAAACAGTGCCTGCTATTATTGGTTTTCTTTTGCATTAACACATAATTCAATCCTTTACGGATACTGTAAAAATTCTAATAATTCTGATTTATTATCTGATTTACTAATTAATTTTATTTTTACTTGACCGTTTGATAATTTTATTAAAATTTATTAATTTTCATTAATTTCAAGCGTAAATAATTAATTAAATCGAATTATCTGCATAATTTTTTTATAAATGAACATATTGTAGTGATATTAATTCCTGAAGGATTGAATAAATTGGTTAATTTGAAATTATATTCATCGCACATCATTCATAAACATATCATTATATACTGATAATAGTGTGAAGAAAACAGAATAAAACGTTCAACAGAGAAATAGGAGTAATAAGGAAAAAAACAATATTTTTTTCTTGCTATTGATAAAACAACAATTTGTTGCAATATTTATAGGACCCAGTACTGTTTTTTATTTAAGCAATAAAATAAATAACATTAACAAATTTGAAATATTTACTACGAACTATACTTACCAATAATATTTTATTTCAATATTTGCATTTATCTATATTGATTTTTATAGTGATTATTTATTTTAATAACATTTAAGTAGATTAATAAAACAAATGTTGTCTATTAAGATCCGTCATGAATTGCCACGGCAGGTGTTACTCCACTTCCGCGCCCTACAATCGTCTAAAGAAATCTTTACTAAGTGTTATAAATTACTAACACCAATACAATCTATAGTTAACATACAGACATGGAACTAACCCAATATGATCATTTGTTTTAATAGTTGATCGGTTTTATAAAATTATGCATGAATCTAATTTAAGATATGTGTTATCAGTTTAAATTACATCTGAAAACACCAAATTTGTCTCTTTATGTTGGAGTATGTAATGTATTTAATTACATTATATTTTATCACTATTTTTTCAATTAAAATTATTAAAAGTTGCTAAAAAAATAATAAATTTTCAGTTTCAGATTTTTTTAAAATTTTGTAATTTGTTTTTAAATACATTTGATGATTGAATTAAAAAAATCGAATTATAATTGAAAGATTAAGAACGGGTCCCATTTTTTACCTTCTTGCACTCATCGAGAATAATCGTACTATTTTTTTAGCATTTGCAGATTCATCATTTTTTCTTGAACAAATAAAAAAAAAAACGCTCTATTGAAAATAGATAATTGAATAATCTATAGAGTAGTAGAGTTTTTTCTATTTTTTTTTGTTTAGAAAAAATTCATGAACGTTTATTAGCTGGGATCGCCTCTTAAAAAATAATGAAATTTTTTCACTAATTATTAAGTAATAAAATGCCAACTCATGAGTGATTTTAATTAAATTTGTCTTTATTTAAAATTTTATAATTATTTCTATTTATTCGATTATTGTATGTTAAAGTTTAAAATGTGCATGTAAACGAGATAAAAGGACGATGCAATAATAAACTAAATAGTGCTATTACTAAATTCTGTACAAAATAACAATGCCAGATAAAATTATTATGCTACCACTTAAACAAAAACGTTAATATTTCAATGTTATAATTAAAGTAAAGATAAATAAAATATATAAAATCACTATTAATAGTAATAAAACATAATAATTATGATAAATGTGCCCATAAATACAAATGTCTAAAAATCCTGGCACGTAAATATATAGTAATATAACAATTGTTTTCTCGTATATTTAAGTAGTGTTAATGGATAAATAAATAAATGTAAAGAATAAATAAAACTAAAAACATGACAAGTAATCGAGTGAATAAATAATTACGAAAAAATGATGAAATTATAAAAGTAAGCTTATTTATATTAGTATTATTAATAATAATATTATTAGGCCAAAACTTTAAAGACACAATCGCTTAAAGAACAAAAGCGATATAAAAAATATTATCGATTTTTAAAATGTATTATCAAAGCTAATACCGGGAATGACATAATAATTCAATCTATGTGTGTGTAGACATCTGTGTACTAAAACAAAAGAAAATAATTATCTTACTTTTTGAATTTAGTATCTTCCTTCTTTATTACGAAAAATATCATGAGCACGTGCTTTTCATATACACGATGTAACTGGAGAAACGATATTAATTAAGTTTATTAATTACTTAAATGGATGAATGTTTCAATTCTAAAGAAAAAAAAAAAAAGAAAAATCAATAAACTTGAAGTGCGTTTTTACACCATAGAGAGCAAATATGTAATTTGCCGAAAGCACGCTTTAATAGTTTCCACTTTTTCATAAAAAATAAAATAATATTGAATACCAAAAAAATTTAAACAATTGTTTATACGATACATCCAATCTCTTGTATATTTGGCGATTCATAGCCTCTACATGCTACAATTAATAGTATACAATAAAAATAATTAAAACGAGTAATAAAATATTTAAGAATGTTTGTCAAATAAAGTGTTTAAAACAACGGAGGTAAAATGCGTAAATGCTCATTTCGTAATAAGTGGTTAAGAAAAAAAATAATAATAAAAATATTTGTAATAATAATAATAATAATAATAATAATATATGGATTAAAAAATGATAACTAAAATAATTTTTAATCATTAAAGGAATAATGTCGTTGAACACAAATGATTGCTTGTCGTAGTAGAGAGCATAAAAAATTCGTGCGCTTATTTTTCATTTTAATTAATTTTTTGGAACAGCGTTTTTTTTTTTTTTTTTCTTCTTTAATAGATACTTGTATTTAATATATTACTGAGATATACTCTCAAGACGAATCCTGTGTTATTTACCAATTAATCTGATCTCAGATGAATAATAAATTCAATATAATTAAAGTTGCCTCTTGTGATGAGAATAAACAGGTGATAAAAAAATGATTAATACAAGTTGCATGACAAAATGGATAATATGATTCTAAGATAATGTAAATTATATCACTTGTGTATATTAGTTAAAATTGTTTCAATATATGCGTTGCACAGCACACTCTCATTGATACGCAATTTAAAATTAAAAAGTAACAAATAACTGCATTATTCAACAGACTATGAAAGAATAAATATTTAAATAAATAAGTAAAGTATGATCATTTTATTAGACATAAATGTTACTTACGTAACTCTAATAATGTCAAAATGCGTGTGTAATAATATTTCTGGTGCATAAAAGTAGAGAGAAAGTATGATTAATTAAAATAAAACGACGAAAGCAAATGATTGATAATTATTGCGAGAAAAAGAGTAAAATAAATCATGGGCGTGGGTGAATTTTAAAAAATAAAATAAATATCTGTGTGAATGTAAGAAGACAATTAAAAGATTTAAAAAAATATAATTGAAATTATAAATGAAGAGTACATTTATTAGTGCAAGTTGAATTTAAAAATATTACAATTACAGCGCATACATGCATACATGTATGTAATATATGTAAGCAGTAAAAAAATTCACATGTATATGATTATGTATATGTATGTATAATTATAATTATATAATTAACTTTCATGATAATTGTAGCTAATTATTGTTAACATTGTCATTTAACTCGTCATCGTTATTTTATTTTGATGATTATTATTATTATTATTATTGTTATTACCAATATTAATATGTATTGTACTGCTATTATCTTAAAACTCTGTCTACATTTTAAATATTTATGTATTTCTTATATCGTTTTTTAGGTTAATTATATTTTTACTCTAATTGTCACAGTTGATTTTTTTAAATCTAAAATATATCATTTGATTTTGTAGATTCATTTCTTCATTTTACATTAAGACATATTTATCATCTTAAATGTATCGACACAGAATTGGTTGTCTTAAAGTTATTTAAGACATATCTATATAATATTACTGTACATTATTGTGGTTTATTTAACAATAAAATATTAACAATACGCTGACGATTTTAATTGTTTATTTTCCTACTTAATTATTGAAGAATCAAATTACATTTTATCTTAATACTGAGCCATCTGTCTGAGAAATTGTTTTCTATTTAAATTATAGAGGTCTCTTAATGCCAATTACCCATTCGTGGTTTTATACTGTAGAAATATACACCGAACCGAGAGAAAAGTGACAACAGAGTCTCTTGTGCGTGAGTTATTTTTCGCTAAATCACGATATTGTTTAAGTGACTTTTCAATTTAACTAATACAAATAACCATTAAAATATTTTGTTTTGAATAAAGTATTAAAATGAGTTCAATTGGAACTGGAGTAAGTTGATTATTATATTATTATGTAAATAATATCATACATAACTTATAAAAATGACTTAGTCATTTTAAACTAACCTATAAATTTATTTTTTTGATTAGTATGATTTATCGGCCTCGCAATTTTCGCCTGACGGTCGAGTTTTTCAAGTTGAATATGCTCAAAAAGCTGTTGAAAATAGTGGGTATGTTATTATTAATCGAATAAATTTTTTTCATTATATATCTATGTCCATTTAATTTAAGTTAGCTGACATTTTTGATTTTTTTATTTTGCTTAATTTATTAAATTATAACTAAAAAATATTTTTAAAAAATTGCACTTGTAATTTTTGAAGTTTTTGACAAATGAAAAATTTATTTTTTATTTTTTTGTAATAATTCTTTAATAAAAAAAATCATAAAAATTTTTAAATATCGGCTAACTTTATTTTTATTCTATGTCCATATTAGAACACTAAAGTCTTCTACAGGCAGTTAAACATTCTTTGGATCATGAAACTTGACAATTATAATTATCCTTTTGATTTTCAGAACGGTAATTAGTCTTCGAGGAAAAGATGGGGTTGTATTTGCCGTAGAAAAATTAGTAACATCAAAATTGTATGAAGCCGGAGCAAATAAAAGGATATTCAACATCGATGAGCACATTGGTATGGCCGTAGCTGGTTTAATTTCTGATGCTCGACAAATTGTCGAGACTGCACGTTCAGAAGCAGCAAGTTATCGCGCTCAGTATGGTGTTGGAATCCCGGTTAAATATTTAAATGAACGTGTTGCCATGTATATGCATGCATACACTCTCTATTCAGCTGTACGACCTTACGGTTGTTCAGTTATTCTGAGTGCTCGTGAAGCCGATGGACCGGCAATGTACATGATCGATCCATCTGGAGTTTCTTATGGATATTTTGGGTGTGCCGTAGGTAAATAAAATATTCATTTACTATAACTTTAATTATGAGTTTAAATAAATTAATTAAATTATTAAAACTGAGTTTGGTATAATTAATTACAGGCAAAGCTAAACAATCAGCCAAGACAGAAATTGAGAAATTGAAATTAGTTGAAATGTCGTGCAAAGAGTTAGTAAAAGAAGCTGCAAGAATTATTTACTTAGTTCATGACGAGTTGAAAGACAAACAGTTCGAGCTGGAGATGAGCTGGGTTGGCACACATACGAAAGGTAAACATGAGCGTATTCCACACGAAATAAAAGCCGAGGCTGAAGCTAAAGCCCGTCAAGCTATGGCTGAGGATTCTGATAGTGACACTGAAGACATGTGAAAGTAATAATATTAAGTAAAAAAAAACAAAGTTTTTCACATACGGTACATTTATTATATTTCATTTAATTTTTAAATCAATAATAAAAGTGATTACTCTACTAATTTTTTTGTTATGTGTAATTGAATCATGAAATTAAGTTCAATTTTTTTTTTTGCTAACCGGTTTCTGTACTTAAGTGGTTAACGCGCTTGTTACGAACTCGGTTGTTAGTCAGATATGGTTAACTAATATAATATAAAACTCTAGTAGGGTAAAAGACCCCATTAGTGGTGGGGACCCCATTACTGACACTTTCTTCGATTTTGGTACTTATTTGATTAATGAAATCATTAATTTCAACAATGAATATATTATTTCTAATCTTTAAGACCTTTAGATCAAAAAAATTTTTTATTTTTATTCCAAGTAGAACATTTTTTCATTGAAAGAAAAAGTGCCACTAATAGGGGTTAAAGGTGCCGCTAATGGGGTCTTTTACCTTAGTTGCTAAAATATGTATTTTTAGATTTTCTTGTAATTTTTTCTTCTCAGAATGCTAGAGTCGCACAAACAAATCTAGCAATCAAGTCGACCATAGTTACAACTTAAGCAGAGACAGTATGTACTCTGATAGCCACCTTAATTCAAACTTTTATTCAATCTACTCCCGAAATTTGTCGCCAACTTGATGGAAAGAGTTTGCAAACCAAAAGGTTTTAGTTAAATTGTTTATAAGTTACTCTGCAATTTGACGTCAAGATTTGCAGTGCAAGTATTTTAGTCAAGTTGTAGTAAAGTTGAAAAAGTTGAAATTTGTAGTAAAGTTGACGTAGATTTACGTCAATTTGTTTACAACTGTAGTACTGTAACAGCTGAAATCCAACTACTTTTGAAAAAAGCGTGGCTATTAGGATAAATAAGGAAAGTGAAATACGACAGAAATAGAGATTCCTAGAACAATCCTAGGAAAATTGAAATAAAATGCCATATTATTAGAGTTAAAATCTGTAGTATTTTAAATTATCAATAATTCGATCATTAGCAATGGACCATGAAAATTTTTTTTATCATCGCTATTGACAATGACGTAATACAGTACGTACAAAATTCGTTATTTCAATCTGAAACAAATTATTAATTAAATTCAGCTTGAAACGATTCTCTATACTTTTTGACTAATAAATAATAATAATCCACAAATAACGAGTATGACGACTATCGTTAACACATTTAATACCGCAGTTTTTTTTTCTCATAATCTCTTTTCAGAAAATTGTTTGTCCTTACAAACAATCTTTTTATTATTTAAAAAAAATTTAATTAATAATAATCTACTTGTTTACAGTATCAACTACTGCTTTGTTATTATTTATTTCAGATGTGTGACAATCAACCATAAAAAAACTAGATATGTGGCACCTGCTGTTTTTAGCGAAAGAGGTCATTTTAAATTACATACATGGAATCATTTGTAAATACGTTTTTTTCTTTTAACGAGTAAATATTCATATTATTATATGAATTTTACCAAATTAATTATTAATTGTTTATTAAGCAGAAAATATTTTCATTATGGCTTTAAATATTATTTTGACATAGTACACGGAAAAAAGGAAACTCGAAAAATTACAGTATAAAATGTAAAATCGGTCCCGTCTTAATCAAAACTAGAAAAATTACAGTTTGAAATAACATTTTTCTAAATTCAATATTTTAATTTAATATTTAGAGCTTTCAATGTAAATATTACATTTTACAATGTAATTTTTATAAAATCTGTAATAATTACATTTGAAACTGTAATTTTTCCATTTTTCATCACGAAGCGCCACGTTGCATTATATACTGTAATTTTTCGAGTTTTCTTTTTTCCGTGTACAGTTATTATTTTTCAACAAGCTTATAAATATTTGATAGATTATCTTAATCCTTTTGGAATATCTCTGTTTTTAATATCAACATGTTTTACCTTTGAGCGGTAAAATTTTCCACTGAAAATTAATAATAATTAAAATTATAGTTATTTGCATTTTTTTATAATTATGTTTAAAGTCTTAATTATTATTAATTTTCATACTCTTAAATTCAAAGTACTCAGCAAGTGGTATTAAGTAAAATTAGCTATTACAGTATTTTTTTTCAATTTATTTTTCACATGATGAGTATCAATAATTTTCACATATTAATTATTTGTTACTCATTTATATCATATAATTTAATAATATTCAATTAAAATGTGAAAAAATATAATTTTCCAAAATTTGGTTTTTCTTTTAAGTCGCACGGTGGTCCAATGCGCAGCTTCATACTCACCCTCCATAATCATACACATGTATATAATAGATATAAATGTTAAATGTTCGTGGCAGTTTCTATTCAAACGACGCGCTTGAAATACCGTATTGCAAGGATAAATTTTTAAAAAATGAGTAATAATATTTCTGACAGTAGAAATAGTAATTTTGTTTATGGAATAATAGCAGCGGTACTTGGACTTATTGGGTTTTTTGGAATAATATTAAATTTATTTGTTATTGTTGTTATCATCAAAAAATCAAGAGCGGTTTGGACACCTATAAACATAACACTAGTTAATCTCGCAGTATGTTTTAAAACTTAATTGAAAAAAAAAATTACACTTATATATTAACTAATTAATAATTATTTATTATTTATTTTATAAAGTGTGGGGACTTTTTAGTCGCTCTTTTGGGAGATCCTTTTGCATTTGTATCTGCTTATAACCGTGGTTGGTACTGGAGTCATGCAACTTGTATATGGTAATTACAAATATTACATTTAAAATATTCAGTTGAAAATATTTAAGTATTTTTATAATTTGAGAGTTTTATTTTTCAAATAACTCATAAACTATGTATTATAATCATTTTAATCAGTAGAAAAGTGTTTAATAAATCTGAGGCTGGTTAATTTTTTCGCTAAGAGTAAAATTCATACAAAGAAATTTAATCCGGTGTCTCAAAGTATACTTCGAAAAAATATTAATTTTTTATTTAACATTAAAAAATATTAATTTTTACTGTCATTATTTTTAAATATTTTTAATTTTTAGACAGCTAGTTTCAACAACTAAAGTATTACTTCTCACGTGAGCTTGTATCTTATTATTATCGTCAAATCATTTACTATCATAATTTAAATCGACACATTACGGTGGAGTAAAGAGGAAAAAATATTTTTAGCTTCCCGCTAAAAAAATTGAAAATTTTCAAAAATCGGGAAGTTATTGTTTTTACCCCGTTTTTCGAAAATCGAGTTTTCACCAGATCTCGACGTTTTGTCGACCAGTCCCATCAAAATCGGTTAATTCGTTCGAGAGTTATCGATAATGAAAAATTTCGAAAAAAGTGTTTTTTTCACATAACTTCGAGATTTCTTTTTGGATCATTTTTGACAAAATGGAATAATTATTAGAGCCCAAAAAAATCACGTCGATTGCCACCAAGAACGTGAAAATTGGTTGATTGGTTCGTGAGTTATCGTTGTCGAAAAAATTCGGAAAAAGTGAATTTTTCAAATTTCTCTAAGATTTTCGGTTCGATCAGTTTGCGTTCAAAAGTATATCATAGATTCTGAAAAAGTGCGTGGAATACTGCCAACTGCGTGAAAATCGATTCATTCATTTAGAAATTATTGCAGTTTGAATATTTAAAAAATACTGTTTTATTAAACTTCTATCAGCCTTTTGAGCTCGAAGAGCTCAAAAGCATACAAAAGCTATTTCTTTGAGCTCGGAGAGCTCAGAAACGTCATAAGTGCAATTTCAAGCGTTTAGGTATGGAATTGGCGGGAAGTTGCAAGGATGGCCTTTAGGGTCAACCGTTTTCCAGATTTTTTTCTTAGCTTAGGCAAAGAATTTGTAGCTCATAAAAAAAAAACGAAATTTATACAAAAAAAAGCCTAATACTTTTTTTTAAATTGCAAAAATTTTTTTTTTGTACATAACTTTCAATTGACTTCAAAAAAGACACTTAAAGTTTTGACAAAAATTTTCTATAATATCAAATTCTAAGCCAGTTTTAATAATTGTCCAGTAAGAAAATATGTACAGAGCTTTATATTTCATAAATATATTTCTTTGTTTATTTTGTATCAAATATTATCGTGTAATTTCAAAAGTTTTTAAATTTTTTATACAGGCCTTTCATCAATATAATGTGAGGATATTTGCGTTTAAAATAATTGGTATCGCAATTTTTTATTCTAAAAAGTTTTGAATTTTCAAGCAAAATTATTATTATTATTATTATTATTCCAGTATTTGATTCTTTAGAAGAACTTTGTAGCTCGGATTGAACTCATAAATAATGCTTCATAAAATCTTTATTTGTTATCAAGTATAATTAATCAAATTTTTGTGGGGTGCTTCAAAAAATAACAAATCGAAACAAAAATTAAATTTCAACAGAGAATATTGTTTTTTAATATGAAATACACTCAAAATTGACAATTATTATTTTTCAGTTATTGTAGTTTAACACTTATTTGTATTGATAGCCTTAAAAAAATGATCAACAATAAAAAAACTTGAAGTATAAAAAACTATTCAATAATTTTTTATGCTAAAATTTTCAGATATTAATATTATTTTAATTAAATCCGAATTCGAGAAGAAAATACTGCAATGGAATTACTTAATTACCACAGAATTAATTTCCTTCTTATGGTATCATTATTCTCAAATTAATTTAAACTCTTACTTGTTAAAAATTCAATTGAAATTTATAACATTTAACAATTTCCAGAGTTTCTGAATCATCATATATGAATAAAAATATTTAAAAACGTATAAATTTATTATGTTTCAACAAACTTTTCGATATTTTTTTCGTATTTTAGTCAATAATAATCGTTTAATTATTATTAACTTCGGAACAGGAGATCATAAAAAAATTCTTTAAATTGTTCGAGAAACTTGAAATTATTGCAATTTTAAAAGAAGTTAAAAAAATGCTTTTTTTTTGTATCAAAGTGAAAGTTAAGTTGAAAACTATTATATTTGTCAATTTTTGGACATTTACAAAAATTATCATTCGAAAAAAAAAAATTAAAAATCAGTGGCCGGCTCAAAATGTCTGATAAAAAAATTTTTTTTTTAATTTTGTTTTTTTATAAGCTGAAAATTTTACCTCTAAGCTGAAAAACAAACATTTTTTATCGCTCTACCCCGGGACACATGCCTACTTACTCTATTTTGAAACTAGCATACGTATAAAATCGATAGACCCCTAACAATTAATTTCTTAATTGATTGTATTTAGTTCAAATTAGTTCCAATTTGTTTTATTATGGTTTTCTTCCCAATATTTATTGTCTGAAGTACCTCATGTGAGGTGTTAATTGATATAGAAATTTCAGAAACAATATATGACCGCATGTAAAGAGATCGTAATTTCGAGTGTTATTTTTAACAACTTAGATATTTATTACAGATAACTATTTATTGCTTCGAAAAAGTTAGTATCTAACTACAGATCAGACTTATTTTATTTTCAACAATGTATTCCTCATGAATAAACGAACATACTTAAATTTTACGGTATCGTGAGGTCAATCAGTCAAATCGTCTGAAGAGAAGAATCGCTAATGAAAATCTGATAAGCTTCGGTGATTTTCGTTTGCTTACAATAGTAAATAATTTACTTTACAGATATTTTCAACGGTAATTTATTTATTTAATTTACCGTCATGATGGTAAAATTTTTAGAAAAAAATATTTGAGTTACAAACGATTTAAAATTCAGTCTTAATTATATACTTATCTTTACATAAAATTTTGATTAAAAATAAAAATAAAATCCTGAAAATGAAACTTGTTATGGGTTTTTAACAATATAATTCATATTAAATGCAATGAATGAATTTTTTATTTCTATGTTCAATTTTTCTAGACCTTTATGTGCTTTGCGAAAGAAAACATTTTATATCTTTCTTATTACATTACTTCATGGATTTTAATGAAAACTTGCTAACATTACTTTCGACAAGTATCTTGATTTAAAATTTCGATTTAAAAAGTTAATCTGTATTTTAAAATCTCTAATGAATAACTGTCAATTTCTACACATTATTATAATATCTTTCAGTGGAATATTAATATGTTTGCTAAAATCAAGCGTTTCACTTTCCCAACTCTCAGTGGTGTTTTTTCGTACGGAATAAATTAGTGTAAAAATTAATTAGAATCGCAAATATTTTTTTTAAGAGTTATTAAAAATACACCAGTATCTCAATAGAAAATTACACAATTTTTCAGTTTGAAATTGAAAGTGTAAAACGAAGATGTTTGTCATTAAAATGCAAATCTCTGACATTTTGATTTTCATTTAATTGAAGACAATACACAGTACACTAACAGAGATAGATTTAGATTCAAAGTGGTCTCAAATATATCAAATATGATATTCAAGCGTACAGACGATGTAATTTCCCTCGAGAAAATATGAGACTATCATATCCTTAAAATAACATACGTAGTGTACTGAAATCATTACTTTTTGCAGTTCACTACAACTACTATTATATTCATAATATACGTTTGTATTCTTTCTCAATATCATAAATAATAATAAAAATTCGATATGATCACTGACATCACATTAAACTCAATAGGATATTAGTTTTGGTAAATAATTATTCTTGTGATGGTGTTTTATTGCGAACTATCGTTTTAAAATAAAAAAAAAAGACCATTTGGCAGACAAAATGCAAGTAGATTTCATAGTGAATTCAACAACTACTAAAATAATCATTTCCAAAACGAACGCAAGAGTAAAACAAAGAGAGTATGTAATGTTTGGCCTAGACTGATGGTGAGATATGCAAATTAAAGTTTATTTAATAAGCTTACAGATGCAATTTACAGAAATTTAATATGATGTCGTGTTTAATTGTTATTGCACGGAAATACGGTAAGAGTGAAAATTTTTGCGATATATAAAAATTTTTGAATTGCTGTCATTTCTAAACTAATCGACAGATTTGCCTCATCTTAGAACTTAACTTCAGAAATCGTCCAAAAAATGAGTATGTTACGTTTCATTGAAATTCATTCTGAATTAAGGGAGTTATAGACTGAGAAAAAAAAATACTTTTACTCAATTAACAATTTCTTGGTTCAAGAAACTCGCTGACGATCAAATATTCTATTATTATTAATTATTAATTTCAAACAATTTAATAATTTCTTGAGCTAAGAATATATATTCTTGAAAATTTTCAAGAACATAAATTCTTGTATCAAGAAAATGTTCTTAATAAAAGTATTTTTTTTTCTCAGTGTAGGAGAGACAAAGCCGGTAATATCGTATATATACATAAATACATACATATATAAATTTTTGAACCATATGTATTTTCTGAATTCGTTTGAATAGTTGAATCGATATGTAGCAAAATTTTACAAAAGTTTCATCGTGAAGGCCAATGCAATTGTTAGATTTCTATGAAATCTAAAAATCCTATTAAAATTAAAAATTAAAATATTAACACTAAATTGACAAAATATTACATAACTTTAATTTATTTATTTTTAAGGTAAGGGCCTCAGTAGCTGCTCAGGAACCAGTACCTGTTTACTCCATGTATTTGTATATCTGCATTTGTGAATATAGATATACAAATACATGGAGTGAGAAGGTACTGGGGCTTTTACCTTACTCTTTACTGAATATTATTGCACATTCTTACCAATTTAACCATTTCAATTTTGATTATGATGCATTGCACTGAAATTTTGCTCTGTAGATGGCATACATTAATATAATTCAACTATGCATGGATCATTATGAGAAGAAAAATATTTTTTATTTCATTTAAAAACAAGGTCTATGTTTTTATTTGAATAAGAAAAAAGTTTTATTTATTTAACAAGCTTTTTTAAGAATTCCGTGGAAAAATTCAAATTAATTTTTGCCAAAGCCAGTGAAGGCTTTGGCATAAATCAATAAATTCAATTCAATTCAATTTTTTAAAGTAACTTAAAAATTTTTTTATAATAAACCTACCTAATTTTTTTTCTCAATTAAATTTTTTGGATTAAGAAAAAACAAGCGCTGTCTTATAATTTTACAAGTATATTAAAAACCTTTATATGTTTTGAAGTACTCAATAAAGCATTCATCAATTATACCTGTCAAATTTGATACAATCAGCTTTGAAATATTGGTGAAAATATAATGTATAAAAGCACAGCTCCCTTTTAGAGGATTGATTTTTGCTTTAAATAATTTATTCGACACGACGGATTGAATAATAATGACATTTCTTTATAGTGTATATCCTAAGCTACATGTATTTTTCATATTTGCGGTATTGTATCCAAAGTTTGAGTTCCAATGTCTGCGAACTAATCGTAACTACTTACGAGGAGAGATATTTTAAGATTATTCACGCGCATACTGATTCAAGTGTCAAATTAGTTGGTAATTTTGAGTTTAACAATAGACAAATAAAATTTTGATTACATTTATTAAGTCAGAAACTAAAGCAACGAGTTGAGATAAGACAGTTTCTCTTTTAGAATAAAAATAAATCAGATGCAGTTTCTATTGGTTGCTTAGTTTTGCTCTGAAAATTTCTTACTTTGACAATCATTGAAATTTTATAGTAAACTATAGCTTAATTTTTTGGTTAATTTCAAGAATTTATTCGATACTTGAAAAAAATACTGGGTCTTATTGTTGTATTGCTTTGTAAAAAACATCCAATTACATTTTCAACCTGCGCTTTTTCAATTATTTTATATAACTACTTGAGAAATTTTTTTCAGTAGTATTTTTTTTATAATTGGAAAAAAATTAATTCATAGCTTTATACAATTTAAAAATTATAAATACAAGCGAAATAATTTTATTTTTACAAATTTTTAATCTCTATGCTTTATCATTCAAAATCTATGGTGAATAAAAAAAAGGTGCTATCATATAATAGCCTCAGATTTTAAAACTAAGTATCGCCGGTCTAGAATATCAAATTGAAAAAATTATTTGAAATTCATTTTTATTAAGGTAAAGGACCCAGTTATTGAGACTGGCCTAGTTGTTTGACACTTGCAATTTTATTCTAATTACAAATATAAAATGTTCTCAAAAAACTAATTATCTTAAAATTTATAATTCAAAAATTATCATCACAATTTAGTAGAGTTGATTTTTTTTTTTTAATTAAAATAAAATTGCAAGTGTCAATAACTGGGTCTTTACCTTATTTTTCATTAAAAAAAAAAAAAAAATCCTGGCTATTGAATACATTTTTGTGAATCAAAAAAATTTTATTAACTTTAAATATTTTCAATGTCTCTTAAAATTGTTATTTGTTTAATTAAAAATTCATTTATATTGATTGATAATTAGTACTTTAGAATATTATTTCCTTCTAAAGGTATGCTTGGTTTATGTCAAGCCTCGGTCTATCAAGTATTGGGCATTTGACAGTATTGGCAATTGAAAGATGGTTCATGATTGTTAAGCCGATGCAAACGTTAAGTGTTAAGTAAGTAACATATAAAGACTATACGTATAAGTTCATATGATTGTATACGAATTTTTTTTTTATATTTGGATACTCCAATTAGATCATCGTTATTCCTAGCAGCGGGAGTATGGATTTATGGAATAAGTTTGAGTTTACCACCTCTTATAGGGTGGGGTAAATTTGGTTATGAAGCAGCTAATATATCATGCAGTGTTTCATGGGAACTTCATGATCCATCAACGAATACGGATACTTATATTGCATTTCTTTTTTTTTTTGGTTTCATTGCACCTGTTACTCTTATCTGTTTTTCATATACTGGTATCGTCAGAACATTAAAAAAAGTTAAAAAACGTACTGGTATGTAATTTAATCACAATACGCAGTTCTCATTAATTCCTGTTTATTTTCTTGTCAAAGTTATTGAGATAAATATTTAATTAACACTTGCAATTAGTGATACAGCAATATAAATATATTATTCTTGAGAAAATAATACAATTCAATAAATATTTATTTTTTGAAAACAATTTTTATAGTATCTTAATAATATTTATGCAAGAAAGTAAACTACTTGAAAAAATTTCTTAATCGGTTGTTAAATGTTATACATATTGAATTTATTATTATTAACTAAGAAGCTGGAGCTGCAGGAAAGCGGGAAAGACAAGTAACATTAATGGTTGCACTTATGATTATTGCTTTTTTATTTGCTTGGACGCCATATGCAACGTTTGCATTAGCTTCGCAATATTTTTCTGTAAGTATTAATACTTATACTAACTAACTATTCTAAATCTATTAGTTGTCAATAATATCGTAATTTAATGCACAGAAAAAAATAAATTATAAAATATGCTCAGGTTCTTTTTAATTGTTACTGATTCAAATAATTATTTGGACTGCGGGGTGGCAATTTAACTTTTTTAATAGTTACATAGTTGTTATTATTGTTTTAAATGATATTATTATTCAAATAATAAATATTACTAATTAATTATTAAAATTATTTATTATAGTTAATTTTTTTCCGTGCATTTAAAAATTTTTTTTCATCATTCAATATCAGTGCAAAAATAAAAATATTTAAAAAAATATATAAATTAAATTTTGAAAAATAATTCTACTGGAATTCATTGAGATTAATTTTAATTTTAATTTTAATCAAAAATGTAAAAATACTGACAATAAATTGAAGTTTAAAAAAATTAGTTTTGCTACTTGGGCTGAATTTTAAAAAATTTTCAATTATTTGTTTAAAAAAAAATATACAAAGAACTTAAGGTATTAAATAAAATTAAAAAAAAAAATCTTAAATAAAATCAGCAAGGTTAAACTTCAGAAGAGATAATTACTGAGAATCAATTATTGTGTTAAATATATTTGTTTCTTCACAGAGCGGATCACATTTTCATGTTGAATTTTTACTTTTATTTTCTATTAAAACATTTTTCACTTGACAATTAAAAGCGGAAAAAAAGTAAATGAATAATAATAATCTAAATTCCAGTATCAGTTAACGGGCTTAATCGCAGCAGTGCCGAGTGTCCTGGCAAAATCATCAATTTGTTATAACCCGATCATATACGCAGGTTTAAACCCGCAATTCCGTAAGTCGGTGAAAAAAATGTTCGGATGTAAAGATTCTCAGCAAAAGACAGGAAGAGAAGCAAAGCCAAGTACTGTTCAAATAAATGTAACAACCAAAGTTTAAATTTAAAAACAAATAATATACTGGTTCATCTTCGCTAGTTATTATTTAATATTTAAAAATTAATCATAATATTTTTCTATGCGGTTTTAAAATTTAAAAATACATATATTATAAGTCATACATTTATTCATATAACATATAAACACATACATCGATTTATAATGATTAAAATTATTGATACGATATTTTTATTCAAATCATGTAGTATCTTGTGTCTTGCATCACTCCTGTCTAAAGGGAAAGTACAAAAAAATTGCATCAATTAAATTAACATATTACTAAAGCTTATTAACTGACAATATAATTTGACATTATTGTCTTGTGATATCAAAACGAGTGAGTCAATTAGTTAAATAAAAACGAGTAAATAATAATTATACACTCTTAACATATACACTAAATAATTATCTTATTATTTATAATTGTTTATTTTTTCTGAAATGCTTTTTTAAAAAATTTTTTGTTATTATTGTTAGTTTTCATTTTGCGCAATAACTTCTAATTAAAATGGGAACAAAGTATAAAGGTGGTTGACCTTTATTTCACGACATTCCTAGTTTCCATCTCTTGTCCGCAATTTCACTCAAGACTTGATTCTTAATAAATATATATATACATATATCTATAGATAAAATTTACTGATACAACTTGTATATTTGTGTACATAACATATCCTATCGTTAGGTCCTGCAAATAAATTATTTATTGCGTGTAAACACATAAACGCCAATGCGTTAAAATAATTCTCACATCTAAACATCTTAATGTAGACATATCTATATATAATGAAACTATTACAAATACATAACAGTGCTAAGTAATAGGTCCACCTGTTTGTACGCAATCTAAGTAATTAAATAAACTCAATTCGTGATCAGCTTACATGATTAGCATATAATAACTTAGTTCTCTCTAAAATAACAAATTTTCGTGATATAGATGCGATGATTATCATTATCATTATCAGAATCAAAATATATAATAACTCTCTCATACATACTTTGTATCAATATCCCTTTCTCTCATAATTTCTTCTTTCACTTTGATCCCCACCTCATTTCACTGTTCTGTACTTTGATGTGCCTCTCTTTTTTTATATTTTATATTTTATATTTTATATTTACTTTTACTCTTTCACCTGTTTGTTTTATTTTTATATCAATATTTTTTTTAAGATGTTTTTTTTTTTTAATACGCTTTAGTTTTTATTTAACTAAACTAAATATCTTCAGTAAACATATGCAGTACTTTAATTGACGTAGCGTAATAGTAAACGGTAGCATAAAGTGACTTAAAAATTTTTTTAAAAAATATAAGTCAGTAGGTGGGAGACGTTAAAATTCTTGTTCTTTCTCTTTCTAACTCTCTTAAAAGTATCCATCAATGATTTTAACTTGGCGGTATACCTGGTCAGTCAAACTTTCACACTCAGTGTGAATATTACCGAGTCGTTTTCACGCTGTCGTTTTCTCGTTACTCTGTTGTATCAATAGTAATAATAAAAACAAAAAAAAAACAAATAATAATAATAATTGTGTAAATAGTTTGTGAATAAATGAATTTCAATTGTTATTAAATATATAATAATTGTTAAATAATTCAAATAATTTAAATTTATATTAATAAAAGTGATAATTGTATTATGATAAAAAATATTAGCGTCATTTAATTATTAAAAATAGAGTAAATAATTTATTAAAAAAAAAACTTGAACGGTTTTAAAAAAAAATTTGTTTATTAAATTATATTAATAATTCAAATGTACTTATGACACAGTTTTCTTCATTTATTATTATTGTAAAAAATAAAAAAATGTCTTCATTCTTGAGGATATTGTATAAAGTGAATAATTAATAAACAATGTTAGACATCCAGTGGCAATGGTATGATGTTTAACATAATTGTGACAATGTATACAAATTATTTTTAATAATGGTATGTTAAAGAGTAATCACAAATAAAAAATACCTTTTATGTTTATTAAAAATGTCCAGTTATTATTTAACATAATAACGAAGATTGTTTTGAATAAGAATACACCGACAAAGAAAAAGAAGAAGAAGAAGAAAAAGAAGATATAAATTTTCAAATAAGGAGGAGGAAATATTTTGAAATCGGAAATACCTTTAAGTTTAAAACTAGTCGGACTATTGCAATTGCTGGGACAAGTTTCGGCGAACTGCAAGAGAAACGAAAGCGCCAAAAGAAGAAACGATAAAAAAAGAAATTTAGTTTCATTAAAAAAATGACGGGGAATAAATTTTTGGGATTTATATTGATTATTAATTTTAGTTTTAATTATTGTAGAGCTTACAATGTGTTATTAGCAACAATGGGTGGTACTAAATCCCACACAGTGCCTTTTGTAGCTTTGGGAACGGCCTTAAGAATTAGAGGTCACAATGTAACATTAGTCAGTGCATTTCCTGGACCAGCAGCCAACAACGGATTACGTGAATTAATACCATCTATATTTGAGGTAATTAAAATATATGTACATAATATATAATATATAACATAATAATTACTTTAAACTATACAATAAATATTGTAAATTGACGGTTAAAGGCATATGTGGGTAATTATACAGCTGAATGGGATCTTGTCGGCTCGAGATTTCGTAACGAGTTACCACTTTCGCCATGGGATGCCATGAGATATGGCTGGGAATCATGCGAAGCTTTACTACGTGACGAAAGTTCTGTCGCGGCACTGAAACGTCCTGAAAGCAACGATAATTATGAGTCAAACACTTGGGATGTTGCTATTCTTGATGGAGCCTTTCCAGAATGTCTTTTGGGGATTCTACATGGAGAAAATATTCCAACTATTATGCTTAATACAGTTCGTTTCCGTTTCTACAATTCACTTCCGTTAAACTTTATTATTTTTACTTTTTAATGCTCATTTATAATTTAAAATAAATTAATAATTAAAAAGGTTGCGCTTTACGGTGGATCAATATCTCGACAAGGAAATCCAACACTCTGGTCATTAACATCATACTTTGGTAAAGGATACACTCAAGAAATGAATTTTTTTCAACGAATTATTAATGTTGGATGTTTAGCTACCTTAGAAGTTATGCATTGGATTATGACTACGGGATTTCTTCAGCCAACGTTGAGAAAGTATTTAGGTAAAACTTTTATTTAATAAATTATAAATAATTAACAAATTTGATGAGTCATTATTTAAATAAACGGCTATTTAATGATAGTAAAACGTTAATAAACTGTAAAATATTATCATCATCTTTATTCATAATTTTTTTTTGATTTTGACACCTAATGATTATATAATAACTATTACTTTACTTAGTCATAAACTCCAATACAAGGTCAGTGTCAGCAATATATAATAATTGTATAATTCACAACTATGCTCGGAATGTTTTGTTTCAAACAATTTCATTCTGTTTATAGTGATGAAATCTAAACATATGATGAAATACTACTTACTACGAGTGTAAGCTTTTAAAGCCGTTATTTTAGGATAAATTAATGTATTATTTTCTTTCAAAAATAACCCATTCATAAATAAATATCTAATTTGTTTATTACAGGCGACCAAGTACCAGATGTAAGAGAATTGATATCTGAAGTGTCATTGACTTTTCAAAATAGTCATTATTCAGTAGCCGAATCAATGCCGTATTTACCAAATGTAGTGAACGTTGCTTGTCTTCACTGTCGCCCAGCAATGGAATTAAGTCCCGACTTGGAATCTTTTCTTCGCAAAGGTATTTCTTTTGAATTATACATTTGATATTCAAATATTTAACATTACTAACTACGTAATTTTACTGAGAAAACATAACTTGTTTAATTTTTTATTTCAATACAGTTTTTCAATTAGCGCTTAAGGTTTAGTTATGCTATTTAACATTTAAATAATAATCCATTAAGACAAAAAAGCTATAATAAACCTATTTACAATGTAGATATACTTGTATTTTCATTTAAATAGCAATAATTTGTAATGGTAATTTAAAATTTAATAATAATCAAATTATTCATTTAAATTTATGATCTTAAGGATTCATCTTCGTTTCAATGGGTTCATCAGTACGTGCCGCTGGTATGCCAGATACACTGCGTGAAATTTTTATAGCTGCATTTTCAACATTGCCATTTAATGTTATTTGGAAGTGGGAAGGCAGTAAAATAAATAATTTGCCTAGTAATATTAGAACTGGTGCTTGGTGGCCGCAACAAGAATTACTTGGACATCCACAATTACGTGCTTTTGTGTCACACGGTGGATTATTATCACTCCATGAGGCTGCGTATCATGCAGCACCGACTCTTGTGCTCCCAGTTTTTTGCGATCACGATGGAAATGCTGCTCAAGCTGGTAAAAAAAAAATTATTAATAATAATAATTTTCTATACTAATAAATGGAAAGCCGGTTTTTTATTGTAACTAAATTTATTCTATTCGATTGTCATTTGTTTAAAATAAATTATTGAATTCTATTAGTTATGTTTATATGCTAGGCAGATTTCTTCACTTATGAGACCTACAATTTCTTGATCTAAAACTTTCAATGCTCATTACAAATTTTTTTTTTTCGTATAAATTATTATTCATTTTTGTAAGAAAGACACGGGAATGTTATAATGATTGCACATTGAAAGTTACAATGAATATTAGCTAGAATAATTACATGGATAAAAGGTACATGTCAATTCGATAGAATTGGGAATCTGAGCAAGTCAAAACAATACTCTAATTAAATTTCAAGTCTAGATCTAACAATGCAATTTTATAAAGCGCCCAGTGGAGCGGGCGAGTAACAGCTAGTTATTTAATATAACATAATTATTACTATGATCTTGTTATTTTTAATTTTGTTATTAGAAAAATTGGGATACGCTCTTGTAATGAACCTCGCAAGCCTCTCTATTAATGAATTACATGAAGGTATACTTAAAGTAGCTGCTAAACGTAATAATCCTTACAAAGAAGCTGCAAGACGTAGGAGTATTTTATTAAAGGATCAGCCTTTGGGATCTAATGAATTAGCGACTTGGTGGGTTGAACACGTTGCTAAACACCGAGGAGCTAATCACCTAAAGAGCCCTACCAGGTTTGGATTTATATTGATTTATTATTATTATTATTCTTTATTCTTGATACACGTTTATCCTCGATAAATTATTCTCAAAATGTCATACTGTAATAAATGATAATGTTTAAATAAATTAAACACTTTATTAAAATGTCACAGGATTAAAAAGAAATAATTCATCGAGGTAAACAAATATATTTATATGCATATGATTAATTCATATCATCTTTAACTATAAAATTAAGGGGGATAGCCACTGTGAAATTTGAAAAAAAAAAAAAAAAAAAAAAAAAAAAAATTTTTTTCCATTAAATCAAAGTTCATACATTTAAAAATATGTATCTAGAGTTTTATATGAAAATTCCGAATATTTTTCGAGTTATAGTCATTTTTGTCACAGTGTGGTAAATGACCATTGCACGCGCGGCACTCCGACAAAAACGCGTTTTTCTCGAAACTACTTTTTTTGAACTGGTGCAAACTGTAATTTGTATAAATATGAACCGATTTGCAACTTTTTTTTTCCCCGTATTCGTCTATTCAGTAGCTATCGTTGCACGTAGGGGATTTTGAAAATTTGATTTTTAAGATTTTTTAGGGCTGTTAGAATCCAAAAAATGAGAAAAAAAAAACGAAAAAATTTTTAATATGTCGCCATTTTTTTTTAAATCCAAATTTTCAAAATCCCCTGCGTGCAATAATAACCACATACATGCAGATTACAACGCTGTTTCGTTTTTTCGTTTTAGATAATCCGTTTTTGAGTTAGAATTCGCATCGTGGTGGGGGAAATTTTTTTGGTCCTCCACAAAAATGCTAATAATTTTGTAACAACATGATATTTTTTAATAAAAATTTAGGAGAATATTCTTTAATGTATACTTTATAAAACAAAAAAACTCGATCCCCAAATTCCTTTATTATCCCAGTCAAAAAAATTCCCGAAAATCACCTATTTTTTCGATTCTCACAGTGGCTATCCCCCTTAATCTACATTCTCATATTTTTTTTTATTTACAGGTTTATGGGTGTTTTACGATATTATTCAGTGGATGTACTGGCTTTTTATGCAGCTGTCATATTTATTGTGATTCAAGTATTTCACAAATTACTGCGAAGAAGTTTTATGAAGCATTCGTTAATCATAAAGGGAAAAATTGATTGATTTAGTCATTTATGTACATATTTTCTGTACAAATTATTATTATTATTACTATATATTTTTTATAATTATAAATTGTTTATTTATTAATCACATTTTATGAAGAATGTACTTTTATTGTTAAATAAAGTAATAGTTTAAAAATAAATATCTCAAAGATAAAATAAAAAAATTTTGTGTTTTATGCAATCCTAAATTATATGAAAATTATAAAACCTTATATTATTTATTTCGCGAGAGTTAACAAAAAGTATTTTGTAATATAATCAAGTTATTATCTCACACCAACTTATAATTATAGCATATAATTATTTTATATAAAAAGTGTGTAGCAATAAATAAAATTGTGAGTATAAAACTCGTCCACAAATTAGTTTATAAACTTGACATACATACATAGATATTTGTATGAATATGAATATAGTTATAATATACATTTACAAGTATTTATGAATGCTTATATACCGTTGAGAAAATAAAAAATAATTATGAAAGTCATTGGAGAATGAAATTAACTATTTTATTATGTTCTGTTAGTTTATGGCAGTATATAGAAATAAAAAAATTACTTTCACTATAATTAAAACTAAAATTGAATAAAGAGTTTTAATAAACATAAAAATTCCAGTGAAAAAAAAAATTTTATTTCAATACTGAATTTACTTTTACTTTAAAATTTTTCTTTCTTACAAATATTTATTTTAAATAATAACCATTATTAACTTAGCCATTGTTATTCAAATTGAAAGTAAATATCGTAAGTAAGTTTCCATGGATGTTAGACTTATTGATTTAATATAATTTCGTTTGTACGAATCAAATACGGTAAAATTAATCTCCAGTGAAAAGTATATTTTAAAAATAAAAAATGGATTTGAAATTAGAAAATACTCAGTATGCTTATTTGAAGACACGTTCACAGTTCGGAAAGTGGTACAGTTTCTCGGAACACAATAAACTAGAAGTAGATATTAAATCTGACAAATCATTAATGCGTGATTACATACGAGTAGATCCAGTAACTCGTACTACACAATGCAGTAAAAATTTCAGCGTACATGAGGTAGTTTATTTTATATTCAATTTGTTACTTAAAGGTAAAAATTCACTGTAAAATTAAATAAAAATCATAATAATTGAAAAGGTAAATACAATGACTGCGACTTTTAAAGAAGCCGGGCTACATCATGTTGAAGGTGGATGGCCTAAAGATATAAACATGTATGATATAGAACAAACTGTTCGCTATAGACGTAAAGTTGAAAAAGACGAACTTTATATTCATACAATGCTACAATTATTACCCGTAATTATACTGTCTTTTTAGTCAAGCTCAAATAATGATTATAATCATATATTTAATTTAAAAAATACATATTTTAGGCAATGGAACACTGTATTCTTCAGAATAATGCGTGTAATATTTATGAGCAATATTTCAATGACACAGAGGCAGTACCATTAGTGCAAAGAACATTTTCGCGTACTGTTAATGTTTACCGAGATGTAATACCGGTAAAACGCCCAATCACTCATCTTTCGTGGTCACCAGATCAAGGCACACGAATGGTTGTCAGTTATTGTAATAGAGACTTCAAAAAATCTACTATTCACAGCAACTTTTCTTATGTTTGGGATATTGGTAAGTCGTCTTCTTAAGAGTTAAACATATTTTTTTTTTTTTTTTTCTGAAAATTTTAATCCTTTTAGCAGTCGGTAAACTTATGTATTAAAAGATTCAAATTCAAGTTAACCACTACTCTCTAAAAAATAATTAGTGAAACCTTAAGTCAATGACTCATTTCGCCGCCGCCAAATTAGCCTTTATTCCGAAATCATGCATGCCGAACAATTATCATACGCATTATTTGTTGATGTTTCTTCTGGACTCATTTTTGTTCAAATAAACAACAAAAATTATAAAAGTTTTTCTTCCTTCAAATCGTCATATAAATTATGAGGGATTACATTCTTGTGCCCGCAATCTTGACTTATCTTTATTCATTCTCATCTTCTTTTTCTCAAACTCAATAGCCAGGCTTCCTTTTTTAGTTTAAATTTTGTTAAAAACTGGGCATCAGGGATTGTTGAAAAATCCTATCAACTTACCGGAGGTAAAAGAGCTTGATATCAACATCTAAGGTATAGCGCATCATCTGACCGAGTGCCTTGATTTCTCCTCCTGTCTATTTCATTCACCAAGCGGCTCATATTAGGGATGGAAACATAAGCTGAAGGATCAATTCTCGATTCCGATTCTTTTTTCAGAAATTTCAATTCTCAGAATCGATTAATCAATTTCAAGAATCGATTCTTTTAAATAATCGATTCTGAGTAAAATTTTTTTTTTAATTAAAATTTCATAAATTTTTTTAATTTTAAGAAATAAAACTAGCATAATAAGGTAAAAGGTACAACAAAATGCAAATTGAAAAAATATTTTTACATTTTATTAAAAAAGTAACATTTGAAAACATTAATAAAATTAGTATTTTACTCAAATAATTAGTTAAATATTATTATGATAACCATGAATTTGTAAGATAGATTTTAAGATAACCAACATATTCAAATGATTAGGTGATAATCTACTTCTGAGCTGATTTGAAATCAACCCTGAGTGTGAAAATAAGCGTTCACACAGCGTAGATGTTGCAACAACACTTAAGTATTTTCTAGCTACAGTCGACAAATAGGGGTAATCAGATTCGAGCGATTTCCAAGTTGCAATCGGGTTAGGATTAGTTTTCCAGTCTACTGTAGACCGATTAATAGACTGCATAAGTTCGATAGGCAGACCGCCTGCTTCATCACTGTCAGCGACTTGAATGTTGTGTTGCACAGCATCGTCTAAAAAATCCCACAGATCATTACTACCTGAAGATGGTTGATGATCTGTAAGATGATTTTCGCAGGTAATCACAAGAGTTTTCGATGACTTAATTTCTTTTTTTAAAATTACACCTATACAGACAAGATTTCAATACCATATTAAAATCATATACAAATGAAAATAAAAATTTTCTCAAATATTTGAATTGAACGAAATCCGATTGAATGCGAACGCACAGAAAGCGCTAATTTTAAAATATTTTCATAATGAGATATAAAATTACTTTGGGCCATTTTTTATTCAATATATTGATGCTATAGTGTCATTACTCCGGCATTAAAATAAATTATAGACTCGATCACTAAGAAGCGATTCTGATAACTGGGAATCGAGTCTAAATAATCGAATTTTTTGACCACAGAATCGATTCTCGGGTAGAATCGGAATCGATTTTACCATCCCTAGCTCATATTTCAAAGATAAATTAACGAAATATCTTGAATTTTTTTAAATTGAATTGTAATTTGAATCGGACACTCAGCTAAAGGGCAATTCGTGTTTTAGGTAGGTTGGTCAAGGAGCCCTGCCGCTTTCGCAAAGCATAGTATTCCTATTACTCCAACTTCCCTCATGAGATGATTGATCTCTGTGTCCCCGCCTAGAAATTTCTCGCGGGCCTCTTGAAGAGGTACACAGTTTGTCAACAGATGTAGAAGAGTTTCGTTCTTTATGTTGCATCTAAGGCATAGTGCTTCTTGGGTTATGCCCACGCGCTTAAAATGTTTAGCAGTGGTCTAATGTCCCATAATCAGCCCGATCATCATGTGATGAAGGTCTTACTTTGTGTACTGGAGTATTTTTATTTAATATTAATTATTTAAAAATTAGGTTGGCAATAGCCTAATCGGCTCGGTACCTGCATTTCGAAAGAGTGGGACCAGGGTTCGATTCCGGCGCGCACCAATATTTTTCAATGATTATAAACTAAGAATATGTGCGTTTCATTGCCAGCCTCTGTACCGGTCGGGTTTTCTGTGGTTTTCCCATATAGTTATGGAGGTAAAATGTCATTATAGAAGTAACTCCATACAATTTAAGACCGTAATGCAAATGCAGGTACTGATTATAACGCGTAAGTCGACCACAGTCGCAGCACATGTGTGTCGGGCATGAAAGAAAAAAAATCCCGACATGCAGGGGGGTGGGGACGAAAAAGTGGTTGAGAGTTATAATGACGGGGTTGAGAGACTATATTGCGGAGAAAAAAGTGGAGAGATAATAATTCCCCACCCTCCCTTGTAAAACACTCTACAGTGATACAAGTAAAACCATCCTCAATTATAATTATTTAAAAATTAATAGAAACGGTTATTATGATTTATCACGACGATTATTATTAACTTTCATTATTGTATTATTTTAGTTAATATTATTATTTATTGTTACGGTAAATTTGAAGAAATTATAAGTTTGAAGAGTGTGAGAAATTATTTTAAAGCCAACTGAGTCTAGCGTGAAAAAGAAAATAATTGTGAAAGAATTTAAAAGAATGGAAAATTATTCTAAGTTAGTATGGAAAAGAAAAATAATTTTGTAAGAAATTATTTTAAAGAATAAATATAGTACTTAGAATCTGGCCGATGAATAGATAATAAAAAATGAAAGAATGACGATTGAAATTTAAATAATTATGAACGACTTAACGAAATTATTTTACGGAAAATAAAAACTTAGAAATTTTCTACGATTGTTGAGCTTGCGCGATTCAAAAATCTGTTAAGTACCGTTTGGAAAATAAATTTAATCATTTCTTTCTCGGAAGTTTTCTTTCTCGGAAATTTTCAACAATTTTATTTCTTAGCTGAAGGAAAAAGGCTGGCAATAGCTTAATTGGCTCAGTGCTTGCATTTCGAAAGATCGGGACCCGAGTTTGATTTCGGCGCACACCAATATTTCTCAGCGATTATAAATAAAGAATATGTGCGTTACATTGCCAGCCTCTGTACCGGCCAGGTTTTCTGTGGTTTTCCCATATAGTTATGGAGGGAAAATGTCATTATAGAAGAACCTCTATACTATTTAAAGTCGTAATGCAAATGCAGGTACTGATTATAACGCGTAAGTCGGCCACAGTCGCAGCAACGTGTGTGTGTCAGGCATGAAAAACCCTGACATGCAGGGGGTGGGGACGAAAAGGTAGTGACAAAAATAAGAATAATAATGGAAGGTGAAAAGTACAACGGGAAATTAATAATAAAAAGTGTGAAAAAACAAGGGAGCGATAATAATTCCTCACCCTCCCTTATAAAATACTTTCCAGTGATACAAGTAAAACCTCCATTATTATTATTATTCTTAGCTGAAGAAATTAAAATTGTCTAACAGTATTTTTTTTTGTTGAAAAAAAGTTTTCTAAATTTGAGAAAAAACAATTTTGGATGAAAATTCTCGAGTTGTCTATCTAAAATTGCTTTTTTCTAAATCTAGAAAACTTTTTTCCAACAAGAAAGTTACTGTGAGAAAAATTTTGATTACTTCAGCAAAAAAATAAAATTATTGAAAATTTTTAACAAATTAATTTTTTTTCACAAGAATGCCCGTATTTTTCGAAATAAATTTTTTTTTTCGCCGTGTATATGTCGAAAAGTCGGCGAAATTTTGATAATTACAATGGTAGTATTAATTTTCTTTTAATAAAAAAACAATCTTTTTTTTATTAACTACAGTATTTTTATCATCTACCAAGAAACTTATTTTTATAAAATAGTTATAAATTTATTATAATAAAAACTTAAACAGTAAGAAGTAGACTATGAAACAATTTTATTTATGTACGTAAAAAGTTTATAGATATTTGATATTATTGGAAAAAATAAAATTGGTAACCGATACTTTCTCAAATTAATGAACGAATCGGTTTCATTTTTTACTTAATTATTCAAGAGATAATAATGAACAGCGAGTTTTTTTTTAATATTTTGTTTTATGAAAATTAATTACGGTAAAAATGATTTTTTAATGTTAATTAATTTTGTTTAATTTGTTAATGTACAAAAAGTACAATGATTAATTTCAGAGAATCCGAATAACCCATTAATGACTCTGAAATCATCGTGTCAAATAGTCGCTACAGAGTACAACCCTAAAGACAGTAATACGCTGATAAGTGGATTAATATCAGGTCAAGTAGCGAGCTGGGACCTGCGGCGTGGCTATGAACCTATTGATGTAAGCTTGGTCGAGAATAGTCACCGTGACGCCTGTAATAAAGTTCTGTGGATAAATTCCAAAACTGGAACCGAGTTCTTCAGTTCATCCAGAGACGGTCAAATAAAATGGTGGGACACAAGGAAACTTCAAGCACCCACGGATACATTGATCATTGATCTAGTTAAACCAGAAGAGCAGGACATCGAACGTGCTACTGGAGTTACAACATTGCAATTTGAATCTTCACTGGGTACACGGTTTATGTGTGGCCTTGAAAATGGTATCGTCATATCAGGCAATCGGAAAGGTAAAACACCAAGTGAAAAAATAGCAACGCGCTTTAGGGCTCAGTACGGACCTGTTATTTCTGTATTGAGAAATCCGACGTTTGTTAAAAATTTTTTAACCGTTGGGGATTGGGCTGCTAGAATTTGGTCTGAAGATTGCCGTGAATCTTGTATCACATGGACTCCGTGAGTTTTTACACTTAATTGATTTTGATTTTTAAAAATTATTACTCTTTACACATGGAAAAAAAAATTTGTTTGAATTCTTAAAGTAAAAAATTTTTCTTAGTTTGTCGATTCTACTTGATTCAAAAATTTTTTTTCAGTGCATTAATATTAATTTATAGAATTTTTTTTAAGCGGGCATCGGGAACTTCTTACTAGCGGTGCATGGAGTACAACACGTTTTTCTGTATTTTTTTTAACAAAAGCAGACGGTACATTAGATGTGTGGGATTTATTAGTACAGCAAGATTCCCCTGTTCTCAGTGTGAAGGTATTATTATTATTATTATTATTATTATTATTATTAATAGTATAAATCAATTAATTTATAATATAGATGGATACTTAATTGAAGAGACTTAATTATATATAATAACGTTAAATAATACCTACAATTATTATTTCGACTTTATGAAAATTAATTGGTATGTATGAGAGAATTTCGAGCGTCTAAATCAATCAATTACCGTTGATTAGTAATAACGTTTTCTCTATATTTAGTAACGTAAACAATTTTATTAGCCTTCTAATTCAATTTCCACTGAAATATTGAAGGATTATTTAATCAATATAATATATATATATATATATATATATATATATATATATATATATATATATATATATAATAAAAATATATATATATAGTTGAAATATGAATGCATGATTGATTTAAACAAAACACGCTTCATTTATAGTGATAATATTAATAATAAATATATTATATTTAAAATTAATATAAGTACGAAATAATAAATTATATTTAATTTAACAAAATCTATTTCAGGTTTGTGATGATAGTTTGACGTGTGTAAATCCACATGAGCAAGGCCAATTAGCCGCAGTGGCTGGTAAAAATGGCACAACTTATTTACTGGAATTTTCAGAAACACTTACTGTCAATCAGAAAAACGATAAACTTTTATTTACAGCCGTAATTATACCACCTTTTTTTAATACTTAGAACACTAAAATTACGTAATTAGTACTAGTTACTCATGATGATTTATATAATGGTTGTATTTATGTATTTTAATATATTTCCAAGCTCATTGACCGAGAGACCAGGCGAGAAAAAGTTATTGAAGCAAAAAATCGTGAGATTCGTTTAAAAATGAAATCAAATCGCGTTGAAGTTGATGCAGATGGGACAAGAGGATCCAGAAAAAATTCTAAAACTGTAGATGCTAATAATCCTGCTATCATTCAATGTGAACAGGAATACGAATCAGCAATTGAGGCTGTACGAAAAAACTTACTCTTACATATCAAATATCACATTGGTTGAATAATTCGATTTTTTAATTTTGTGAAATAATTAAATTATTCATTAATTTATTTCACGCAGGGCAAATTAATAAACATTTAAATTTTTTCAAAAAAAAAAAAAAAACACAATTAATTGAATTTGTCAACTATTGCAAAATTTGTGTCATTTATTTTTGTATCTAATTAATAGTATTTAATTAATTTCAGGAGTCAGCGCGATTCGCAATGATGGATGATAATGACAATAATAATTTCGCTAATGAAGCGACTGCTTGAATTTTATTTTTTATTTTATTTGTAAATAACTGAAATTTTTTTAATTATAATTGATGGTAAATAAAAATATATAAATCGATTTAATTGAATTAGTTTAAAAAAAAAATTGACCTACTCCATCAAAATATTTTACAAAAATCGATACCGTTAAAAATATAAAAATTTTATTTTAATAAATAAAAACAACTAACATTACAATTAATTTGATAAAATCATACGAAATACTAATATGTAAGTTTGTGTGTTGTATTTGTATATACATGTATGAAAAATATCGATTCTACGTTGCATGGTTACGAGTTTCGTAATGTAACAGTAAGCAGCTGTAGTAGCGCACCTGTCAGTATTGTCTAAAAACAACATTCATACAATCGACTGTCAAAAAGTTTACAAATAAATTCACAATGTTGAAACGAGCGAGAAATAATAGTGAAGATATAATAGAAGAAATTAATACTGGAAGTGCGGGTTTGAGTGGTAAATTTGGTGGAATTGGTAGCAAAATGGAGAAAATATTTCGCGCTGCTTTTCGTAAAGATTTGAGTCAGTCAACACAAGAGTTAAATGAAGAAGTTGACAATAATTCGCTGCAATTAAATGATGAAAGTAATAAAAGAGAAGTAATTAATAAAAAAAAATTAATACGTGGTAAAATGAAACGTGCTAAAGCTCTAGGTAGTTCTGATTGGTCTCCAGATGTTGATTTTGGGTCAAAAAAAAATCTCGTTAACGAAAAAGGGATGGAAGATGATGAAATTCAAGAGATTATTGATAAAAATGAGAATAGTGAAAATAATATGGATAAAAGTGCCAGAAAATCACGTAAATTAAAAAGATCTGAGCGTGTACGTTCTAATGACGTAGAATCGAAGCCCGATATCGTCGTGGTAGATATACATCGCGAGAATTTAAGCAAGTCACCTAAAGAAATTGAAGAAACTGTTATCGAAACAATGGCTTTTAAGGATGGTGAAACGGAACCGGACATAACTTATCATTCTAATAGTAGTCAAAAGCCATTAGACAAGATGACACAAGAGAGCTTGGTTGATTCAGTGAAGAAGCAACGAAAGCGTTGGTCTAAAGATGCTAACATTGTTATTCCTCGAAAAGAATCAGTGTCTTCATCTAGTGTCTCAGAAAGAAGTAATTCTTGGGTCGATAAGTCAAGAACAAAAAAACCTGTTCCAGCCCCACGGCTTAATAAATTTATCAACGAAGAGAATATCGAACGTGATGATGAATTAGGAGAAAATAATGGAGGATTTGAATCGGATCATGATTACGTAGATCAAGTTCTGGTTGTTGAAACAGAATTTGGGACAGTAGAAAATACTAAAATTGAAATCAAACCGGCGGAAAATAAATGTGAAGAATTTGAAAGTAAGCCAGTTATGAAATCTGTTGAGAGACTTACTAATGTATCAGATATTGAAAAAATTAATCAAGAGACATTTTTACCCAAACAAAAAGTATCCGATCGAGAGCGTGATTCTGAAAGTCACAAAAAAAGTTCTAAGAGTTCCTCGCGAGAAAAGAAGAAACGTGTAAAACATTCCAGACGAAAAAATCTATCGACTGGTGAAGATTCGACAAGTTCAGATATTCCGAAAATTCCTGAAGTTTTAGTTTCTTCGAAAGAAGATGATAAGTTAAAAAAAATAAAGGAACATGCGAAATCTAAATTAAAGTCATCTTCAAGTAGATCGCAATCTGGAACAATTAGTTCTCAATCCATTGATGTTAAATCTCCGCAACGTAAAAACAGGAAGACTAGAAAGAAAAAAGAAGAAATAAAACGTGAAATTAAGTATATTTCAGTTACTATTCACAGAGCAGACATGCTGATAGCTGATTATGTAACTAAACATCCGATGGTAATTGTTCATGTTGTGGAAGAAAGTACGGGGAGTTATTTAAAGACAAGCAAAGATTCCAAGAGCTATTTACAACCGCTGATAACCGGGACATTTGACTTTCGAGAAAATAAATCTATGGTACCGTCCTGGGAAGAAGAATTAGTTTTTGAGTATGATTTTGATGATATTGTTAATCAGGATAATCATCAAACATTAATTCTCTTTGAAATCGTTGATCTTCCAAGCTTTGCTGAGGCTTCGTATACATACGATCATTTTGGTAATATTTTATAAATTATTATTCAGTTAAAATAATTTTTTATTAATATTTAAAATTTTACAGGTGGTGAAAACTGTTGGTATAAAATAGCTTGGGCATTTTTAAAACCAGTAGGGGCAAATGGTGTCACTCATATTGACAAATTTGTACGACTCCAGTTATATAAACCAAAGAGGAATTCACGAAGGTCTATCAGACATCGATGTGAGCCTTACAGTTGGTGGAAATCCGGTTCTCGCGATAAGTATCCCAGTACTTTATTTGTAACTATTACTTCAGTAGAACCACCAAAACTGGAGCCGGTTTTTTATGGTCAGTTGACGCTTGATGAGTTCTCTGATGAACAAACGGAACCACCAAAGTCGGCTGTAAATACGGAAATCGTTAATATTTCAAGGTGGAGTCGTCTAGCAGCTCAATCATGCAAAATACCAAATGAATTACTTTTAAAAACAGAGGTCAGCGACAATGGATGTTTTTACGTTTGCTTCAGCAATAATGGCAAGTACTTGGCATGCGTTAATTGTGAAGAGTACGATTATCCGATAACAGTGTGGAAAATCGATGATGAAAAAATATTTGTCAAATTTTCTGGTCACAAAAGTTTCATTTATGCACTTGATTGGTCTCAAACGGACAACTATTTGCTGTCAGTTTCGTCAGATCGAACAGCGAGAGTGTGGGACGTTGAAAATAAATTAATCAACGAAATAAATATGCTACCTCATCCGTCGTATGTCTATTGTGGTAAATTTCAACCGTCTAAACATCAAATAATTATAACAGGTTGTTATGATCACGTAGCCAGAGTTTGGTCACGTAAAAAAAATAATAATAATTACGAGTTAATACAAGAACTTGAGACACATGATGGTTTTGTCAATGATATTTGCTTTTTAAATGACGGTGATCTTCTGACAGCTGACAGTGTTGGTATTGTTATTCATTGGACCTTGAAAATTAAGAAAGGAGGCTTCAGAGATTGGAAAATCTCGCGTAAAATAAAAATACGTGAAATAGAAAATGTTGTCATTAATACTATTGTATTACATCCATTGGGGTCTAGATTATTGGTACATTCTCGTGATAACGGTTTGAGAATGATTGATTTGGCTACTGGTGTTGTCCTACAAAGATATTTAGGATTAAAAAATTCAAGGTAATATTTTATAATTAATGGTACTGAAATTAGCAGACATCTAACAGTTTTTATAATAAAAATATTTTCAAAAATTCGTACTTGTACACTGATAAAAAAATTAACTTGACTCAAAAGCCAAAATCTTGAATCAAGAATACCATTTTGAAGAAAATGAGAAAATTCTTGAGTTAAGAAATTATTCTTAGTCTCAGAAAATGTTCTTCTTTAAGAATTTATTGTCTTGACTCAAGAAAATCATTTTCTTCAAAATGGTATTCTTGATTCAAAATTTTGGCTCTTGAGTCAAGTTAATTTTTTTATCAATGTAATTTTTTTTAATTTCTACTTGTGGAATTTTTTTGCTAAATTTTTCATTGTAATTTAATTGTTATAATAATCTAAAAAATTGTTAAATGTTTGTTAAATTCAATATCATTATAATTATTCATTTATTATAATTATTAATTGCTATAATTAACATCTAAATACAGTTAAATATTATAATTATTTTTATAGAGTACAAATAACAGCGAGAATATCTCCGTGTGGCAGTCTAATTCTTTGTGGTGATGAAGATGCTTCATTAAATATATGGAATACAGATTCCGGCAAGCATATAGCTGTTTATCAAACAAATTTAGCAGACGGTGTTATCACTGGTGTCGATTATCATCCGTATGATCACGCTTTAGCGTATTCAGTATTTGGGTTTGCAACTGAAGCATGTATATTACGTTTCAATAAACAATCAACTGGTGAATCTGTTGGATTAAAATTACTAGACATAGATTATCAACAAAACAATCACGATACGGAAATAAAATTAGTTGATTCAAATAGTAGATTTACAGCACCAAGACTTTCACACAGAAAATCTTATGATTCAATGAAATTAGAAAGCAAAGAAAATTTTGGGATTATGAATAATGACAGCCGTGAAGATTTACGTTCTAGATTAAAGTTGTTCAACGACTCAGAACGACAATTTAAAACACGCAGCACCAATAGACTCAGCAGTATAATTGCTAAAATTGATAAAATTCTTTCAAATAGCCACAATCAAAGTGCTACCACACGAACATTGTACGATATCAAAGCCAACGGAATACGAGGTTTGGAAGTAGACAGCCCCCATTATTTAGATCATCGCCAAGAGAAAGTGATGCCTTATGTCCCTCCGTTATTTTCAACATTAGAAGATAATTCGACCTCCGGTTCTAGATCGGAGATATTTGAAATGACTGATTTAAATAATTCTAATTTTAATATCTATTCTCATAATATTGAAAAAAACATTAAATGCAAAAGTTCAAGAAGTTACAAGCGTGCATCGATACCCAATAATGAAGATGTTGATAGTAAAACAATGTCCGATGGTGCATATTGTAATCGTAGAAGATTAAAAACTGTTTCTGAGAGAGTATTAACTGGATCTTGGGCTAATATTCGTGTCAAGGATTTAAAAGAAACCAGGAATAGAGGAGATAGAGGTAAATTTAGAGATAGTCATGATCTAGAGTTAGGTCAAGGTGATTTTAGAGATGAACGACACGAAAGTAGTCCAGAAAGTGGAGGGACTTATGTTCTTGATAAGCATGATGATGTTCATATTGAAAGTGAAAGCTCTGTGAGAAGTGATGTTACTTTTGTTATTGAAAGTGAAAAACCGGTACCTAAACCAAGGAAAAAATCTGCTCAACAGCTAAATGTGTAAATATCTACAAGTTCAACTTTATTTTATAAGTTTGTTATACTTTTGTTACTGAAATTTGAATAAATATTAATTTTTATTAATCAAATGTTTGCTTACTTACCTCTTCAAAAAAAATTTCCTAAGCCATTAATTGAATTATTATTTTTTTTTGTTTTTAGACAATAAATAAAAAAAAAAAATAATTAACTTTACAAAAAAAAACTACCTCGGTAAAATAAATTTTGAATATTTATGTAGTTCGCGCCATAAATTAGACAAGTTACCAAATTTATAAAACTACAAAATCTATAATTGCTTTATTGAGTTGGTAGTTCTAATTTACATATAAAACATATAAATCAGAATCCACTGTATGTTTTTAATTTAATAATGTATTGCCAGTGTAATTTTCGACAATGCATTACTATTCTACGATAATACAAATCAATAATTCATACAGATGTTGATAAAATAAATTTACTAACAAATAAGACGTTAAGTTTGGTGTGGATTATATTTAATGAGCCAAATAATTAAAATACTCTCCTAGTCTTCACAACAATGGTCTCTTTACTAAGATTAATTTTTTTTACATTTTTTTGTGGTAAGTAAATATTAAAAAATTATTTGATTATCATGTGTGAAATAATTTATTCGGTTTTTTTCTACTAAAAATTTTGTTTACCTTTGTAACTATAACCTTATTGAGACAATCGATAATCAGCTGTCATTTTCTTTCAAAAAATAATTGTTTGTTTTTATAATAATAATTATAACAAAAACAATATCAATAATATTGTTTACTTGAATAATGAGATTTTAATTACTTTTTATTGTTAAAAAAGAATAATAATATGTGGTATTTATTCTTTTTAGCATTCGTTGCTAATACGGCAGCATCCAGGGTTATTGAATTAAGCGATAGATTCTTAGATATTTATAAGGATGGACATTGGATGGTGATGGTAAGACAAAATTAATTCAATCGAATTTACGGTAAAAGTGAATGAAAAATTTATCGAAAGATTAATTGATAAAATTGAGTAACCATTTCATAAATTTAAATTAATTAGATGTATGCGCCTTGGTGTGCTCATTGCAAAAGACTGGATCCTGTTTGGGCACATGTGGCTCAACATCTTTATGCAACTTCCATAAAAGTTGGCAGAGTTGATTGTACAAGATTTACAAATGTGGCTCAAAATTTCAAAATACGTGGATTTCCTACTATTTTATTGTATGTTTATTATTTATTATTTATATTCTTCAATAATCAGGTGTCTAGGTGTCCTCATTTTCAAGGTCTTTAAAACACAAAAAAAAAAAACTCGAAATGAGCTCACTTTTACCACTGGATACTATAATATAGACTTACATAAATATTTAATAGTGGGTTTTTTTGATGAATATTAATATAATTAATTTTTTTTTCCAATAGTTTGAAAGGTGATCAATATTTTACCTATAATGGCGATAGAACAAAAGAAGAAATAGTTAAATTTGCATTGAGATTAAGTGGCCCACCCGTTCAAGAAATAACAAAACGACAAAGTTTTAACACTATAAAAAATCAGCATGACCTATACTTTTTGTACGTCGGAGAAAAATTTGGACCTTTATGGGTAAAGTATTTAATAAAGTATTAATGACACTAAAATTAACAGACATTAAAAATTTTTTTAGAATTTTATAGTGATTAAATTATCAGTTAAAAAAATTAGTTAAAAAATTCCACATGCGAAAATTAAAAAAAATTTCTTAGTAAAATTTTTAAAAGCATTTTTTTCATCGTAATTAATTTTTTATAAAAATTAAAAAAACTTACAGTTGTCAGTTAACTCTAGTATAAGTATTTAATTTAATTTAAATTATTTAATCTATTAATATTATTTTATTTGTAGAACTTATATCATAAAACAGCTGATGCATTTCAACCTTATGCATTTTTTTATGAATCTCATCCCCATGTTGTCGGTAATCATGCACCAGTAGAAAATACACCGGTTATTTTTGTCTATAAAGAGAACTCTCATTACAATTTTACTGGTAATATAAATAATAACTTACAGTTCATTTTATTACAAACTTGATATTTTATATACATTAATTTTTCCTGTAGCTCACAATGAAAGTGAAATAGAAGCATTAAATGAAACGTTGTATACTTGGGTGAATGCTGAACGTTTTCCAACATTCCCAAAAGTAACACGGGGTAATCTTCATCAGTTGTTTAAGACTAATAAAAATCTCGTACTAGCGGTAGTGGAAGAAAATGCTGTTGAAGATGTTTCACCCGATATGTTGGAGTTTAGAGATATGGTGGAGTCAGTAATTAAGAAAAAACGTGAAAAATATCACGAGTAAGTCATAATTTATTTAATTAACAATGTATAGTACGTTAAATCTTGTTAATAGGATTTTTAAACAGAACTTTCTACCTTTTAAAGAAATTTAACGACTGTGAAGTATCACAATCATATTAAAGTTTAGTTAATAAACTGAAAGAAGAGAAAATGCACTTTTTAAACTAAAGATTATGTTTAATAAATTGTTATTTTCAGTCACTTCCAATTCGGCTGGGTAGCAAACAGCGAATTGATCAACAGCATTGCTATGACAGAAATGCCTCTACCCAGTTTAATAGTAATTAATACAAAAACGAATCATCATCACATACCTGACGATGAACCAGGAGAATTAACAGCTCAAGCTATTGAGATGTTTTTGGAACATATACGCAATGATAGTGCACCAGTAAGACTATTTAAATTTTTTAATAAAGTATTGTAAAGTAAAAGACCCAGTTATTGACACTGGCCTAGTTGATTGACACTTGCAATTTTATTCTCATTAAAAAAATAAAATGTTATCAGAAAAACAATTATCTTAAAATTTATAATTCAAAAATTATCTATACACTAATAAAAAAATTGACTTGACTCAAGAGCCAAACTCTTGAACCAAGAATACCATTTTGAAGAAAATGATTTTCTTGAGTCAAGAGAATAAATTCTTGAGCTAAGAAATTATTCTTGGTCTAAGAAAATTTTCTTGTTTCAAGAATTTATTCTCTTGACTCAAGAAAATCATTTTCTTCAATATGGAATTCTTGGTTCAAGAGTTTGGCTCTTGAGTCAAGTCAATTTTTTTGTCAGTGTATTATTAAGAGAATAAGAGAAATTTTATGGTCAGTGTATTTATATAATAAAATGGGTTTTTATGGTTAAATTTGGTATCGTTGGATAGGTTTTGACCTGAAGTTGTGCTTTTTGGAGAATTTATATCATTCTCACCAATAGTCAATTTATGATGATAAGTATTTAGGCTGCATTTGAAAAAGCTCTATCTCTAGATACATAATTAAGAAATGACCTTTTATCTTGTGAACTATTGACCTTTTTAAAGACATAAGCTCATCCCGATGTTACACTTATCAAGACCTTTCATTTGAGTACCCACATCAATTTTTCATATATTACATATATGTATAAATAAAAAATATATCAAAAATGCATGTGGGTACTCAAATGAAAGCTCTTGATGAGTGTAACATCGGGATGAGCTTATATCTTTAAAAACGTCAATAGTTAAGAAAGTACAGTGCAGTTTAACAAAATTCATTATTTAATAAAGCAAAATTTTATTTATTTATAGTTCACAAGTCACGGCAGTCACATAGTGACTGCAAGGTTGCTAATATTTATTAATTTATTAGAGTCGATTTGTTTTATTTAATGTAAATAAAATTGCAAGTGTCAATAACTAGACCAGTGTCAATAACTGGGTCTTTTACCTTATTCAAAACAAAAAAATAATACATATTTAATTTAATGTAGCGATACGGAGGAAACCATATACTAGTGCAAATATATCGATCATGGTATGAAACAAAATCAACATTGATGTCAATGTGGAAAGGCAATCCTATATTGACGATGGTAGTGTTCGGACTTCCAGCATTATTTTTTTCGTTAATTTTATATGGAATTTGCTGTCCAGATATTTTAGATGCTGGAGAAGAAGAAGAAGATGAAGAAGGTTATATTTGAACTATTTATGTATTTTTAGAAAATATATATTCATATATGTTAAATTCACTTTTTTTTTTAATTACAGATGAAGCAGAAAAAAGCCATATGAAGAAAGATTAAAAACAATGAAACACATTTTTAATATATTGCGTTTAAGTAATGAATTTTTGTGAATACCTCATGAAAAAAATGATTGCCATGTACATTAGTGACAAATTTTAAGAATTTGTCTTGTATATTATTTAAAATTACTTCGATAATTACTCCGAATCGCATATGGTTCTGGTAATAGCGTAGTGTTTGTTAATAATTGAGACATTTAATAGAGTTATGCATCTTTGGTATGGAATTTTCAGAGGACAATACAAGCGACATTGAATTATATAATTGATATTATTAATGTCATTTATATTTATAAAGATAAACTTTGTTAGGCATCATTTTTAAATTGAAATTAATTGTTTGGTGTGTGAGTGTGATTTGAAAGAATTATTTATTTCAAAAGCTTTATTTATGAAAAATTATTTATTTAATGAGCATTCCAATCAATGTCATTTTGGAATTTTATAGACAAGAAAAAGCATTTAAAAGATAATTATTATTAAATAAATATGGAATATTTAAAAAGTTTTCGATTTTGATGAGTTTTATTGATACAAAATGTGTTATTAAATAAATTTAATCAAAAAAAAAAAAAATAATAAACCGATTCATTCATTTAAATATTGCTACAAATCATCGTCGCTATCTAAAGCTGCACGTCTTCTGTCAAACTAAAAATAAAAATAATATGATTATTTATCTTAAGAAAGAGAAATTCAATTTAATTTAGTAACTTTAGTTAATTTAAAGATAATAATACCTTAACAGTTGTTGTTTTTTGTGTTTGTTGATTAACACTTTCTAATAAACTAATGAGTTCTTTTTCACCTAATTTTCCTGGTAATTGTCCTCTCTGTGCCATATTAACAAGCATTTCTTCGACCATTTTTGCCTTTTCCGGCTTACCCAATGATAAAGTGTTCACTGTTGAATAATTAGAGCTCAATAATCATAATTATTTATAATTTCTCGTTTATTAAAAAAAGTCATATTTAATATCAAATTTTATTTTAACTTACGCCGTGCTCTAGCTGACTGATCCAATACTTGAGATAAAATTGAATGTTTCATATCTTGGATTTTTTGTCTCTGTTCTTCAGCAGCTTTTTGACTAGATTCATCACCACCCTATAAAATTATTAACAATCAGAATATTTAATATATAAAAAAAATAATTACTCTGAAATTAACAGACACCTGACATTTTTCAATTTTTCTATAAAGATCAACTAACTCTAGAGAATTATTTTGAGAAAATTACATTTATAATTTTTTAGAGCTTCTAATTTTTTAGAGCTTCTTCTGTTAGCAGACAGCTGACAATTTTCAGAATTTTTTTTATTAATAAAATTATCAGAAAAAAATTCCACATGTAAAAATTTGAAAATCTATACGTGCAATTTTTTAAAAATATTTTTTTATTGCTAATTCAATTAATAAAAAAAAATCGAAAATTTTTCGCTGTCGGCTAATTTTAGTTTCATAATTTTTCTTGCTATAATTTATTTGTTAAAAAAGTTTTTTAAATCATCAGATTTCTCTCAATTTCAATATCATAATTAATGAAAAAGATAAATAGTTTATTAAATATTTAATTATTAAACTATTATGACATAAAAAAATATTTGTAAATAAAAAATATTTGATGTCTACTATTTCCGATGTCAAAGTAGCTAAAGTCAATAATTATTACCTGTCAATAAATAAAAAATATTTAAATATTATTACCTGATATTGCGAACGTAGTTGAGCCATACGTTGCTGTCGAAGCATTTCAAGTTCGGGATCAGCCATTATTACTTTTTAAAATAATTATTTTATAATTAATAAGTCAATAAATAAACAATTTCTTGAAAACACTGCAGTAAAACAAAGAGGTTATGTTCAATGTTTAATGTATTCGACACAGCGTGTCTATTTATGGTTCTGATTCATTCCTGTTGGGTCTGAGAGTCGTTGCTGTTCGGTTCTTAACGACATCGCTCGGAATTTTACTTTAGTTCACTCAAGTCAAAATAACGGAAATCCGACACCGAAAATTAATATGTAAACAACAAAGAAAAGAAAGGTTTCTAAGAAAGCCATTTTGTAATTGACTCTTCGTTCTTTGTTAAAAAACTACGCAGTATATTTTTCTTATTTGGTGAAAATTAACAAATTAATTACTTTAGAGTAAAGCAGTTACAACGGAATATAAATATAATGATTTTAAAAAATAATATAAGTATAATTAATTTATCAAAAAAATATAACGTCATTCTTCATAGTTTAAATAAAAAGTAACAATATTTACGTGTAATTAACAAATCAGTGTATCGAAGGTCTGTCATACATAATGCGTATAAGGTATGTAATTAATCTTTATTTTTTTAAACAATTCAATTGATATAAATAAAATTGAACGGATTAAATTTATTTAAGGCACTTTTAAATATTATTCATGTTGTATTGGTATTATCATACCATGGAGGCATCCAATTAGATGGTGTTTTATTTCTACTTCTTCTAGATTCACTACTTTCATAGTTGTAATTTCTATCGAAACGTTTTTTACTGCTCTCTGGTACTTTTACTGCTGACGTACTAGCATTGTCAAGAACAACGAAAGCTTGATTATTGTTGTCATTGGAATGTTTTAATTCTTTTCCAAAGCTCGGAGAATAAGACCTTGTGTCGTCAATGCCTGAAGCTTGTATTGGACTCGAAGAGTTGTGTTGTAGAGACGGACGTTGTGGTAAAAAGCCTCGCGGTTCGTCATCTACGTTGCAAACATGAAGACGGTACGAGGGGCTAGGAGAGCGATTGTCCGTTGCTGGATTAGTTAAATCCAATTTAGTTGGTCTTGATACTTGCATTGACCCCTTTGATCCCCTAAAAATCATAAAAATAAAATTAGCAGACATCTGACAATTTTCAGAAATTTTTTTATTAATAAAATTATTACAAAAAAATTAAAAGAAAAAATTCCACATGTAGAAAATTTGAAAAACTATTCGTGCAATTTTTTTTTAAATATTTTTTTATTCTAATTTAATTATTGAAAATAAAATCAAAAAATTAAAAACGTCGGCTAACTTTAGTATTATTAAAAATCAGGTAATTATTATTTTAATAATATTAAAGTTAGCCGACGTTTTTAATTTTTTTTCAAATTAAATTAAAACAAAAAAAAATATTTTTTAAAAATTGCACTTATAGTTTTTTCAAGTTTTTTACAAATGAAAATTTTTTATTTATTTTTTTGTAATAATTTTTTAAATAGAAAAAAATTTCTAAAAATTTTTAGATGTCGGCTAACTTAATTTTCATATTATTTTACATTTAATGACAGTTACGCTAAAAAAAGATATTGATGAAAATTAATTTAGCAGATATTTGATAATTTAAAAAAATTTTTGTAACAAGTAAATTATGGTACAAAAAACGAGAAGAAAAAAATTGACATGTAAAAATTTCTAAAAATTAAAAATGCAATTTTTTAAAAGTAATTTTTTGGAACAAATTTATTTGTTGAAAAAAATTAAAAAATAGTCAAGTGACTGCTAACTTCATTGTCATAGATATTTACCTTCTCCCTCTAACAGGCGGTTTATTGACAACAGTATCATCTTGGGTTCGTGAGTGAAGTACTTGGAATGCATTTTGATCGCACTCAGAATATTCTATACCACGCTGATCATCGTTGTTATTATTATCATTATTAGTGAGCCAATTATTTTGATGTCTACGAAAATCAGTGAGACTACGATCACGATATTGGTTTTTGACATCTGTGACTGAGTAGTCTCGTTTTGTACAATAAGCATCACGATACTCTGGATGAAGGTTCATGTCACCTTCAGGACGTAAATTAACTGGCCTTCTAAGTGTTTCTGTTCGTGGTACATTACCATAAGGCACATATTGAGATCTAACTTCACTGGTCGGATGATACTGTCGTAAATCAGGTACTAGACGTCTATTGAAACCTGAAGAAGCTACTGATGGTCTTCGCGACAATGGTGGCTTGCGATAAATTGGCTGGCCTCTATCGAGATACATAGATTTGTACTCAGGATCCTGGTCAATTTTTGTTGAAAATTTTCCTGGATTTGATGAATTAACTTTCGAGCCATCTGCGCGACCTATTTCATCCTCGGGTTTTAATAATTTTGGTCTTTCTCGTGGGAAGTCCTAAATAAATTTTTGATATTATTTTATTTTTTTTCTAGCCAAATTTATTATTATAAAAAATTTTATTTATAATAAAAGTAATATATTTACTTTGTAGGCATCTTTATATTCAGGTATCCCCAGAGGTGGTCCTTTGAGATCTTCCAGTTTGGATACCAGAATGTTCATGTCTTCTTCTTTCTTCCATTCCTGTTCTTGACGTTCCAATTGCAGTTTCGAATCTTCAATCTGATGAATAACATGTTCTTGACTCTGATCCATAGGCACTGCACCTCGAGGATCGAGGAAATTTTGATAATGCTCAGTTCTGCCGGTAAATTCTCCTCCAGATTTTAAGTGGGACTCTGGCACTTTTAGAGATCTTTTTTCTGTAGAAATGAGCAAGTAAATAAAATATAGTACAAACTTTTACATAAGCTCAAAAATAAAATTGAAACGTTAATTATATTGACATACCTCGAGTAATATGAGGTTTAAAAACAGCAGTATACTCGGGAATAAAGTTCGATTCTCCTTCAAGTTTCAGATGAGCTCTTTGACGAAGTATTTCCGGTCTTCTGGCTCCAACGAATGGCACATACTGGTCATGATTCTCCGTAGACGTCTCAAATTGTCCTTCTAGTTTTAAATTAGTTGGTATACGTGCGAGCTCTGGTCTACTGACGTTCAACCACTCGATGAACTTCTCACACTGTTCCGTGACAGTTCGCATGTCTCCCTCCATCTTCAAGGAAGTCGGCCGGCGTGCCAGTTTTGCACGGTGGATACCTTCATATATTTTATAGTTTGCTGACTCAGTGTCGGTATAAAATGCACCACCGTGTTTTAAACTTGTCCCTCTTAGAAAGTAAAATTAATTGATCATTATAAAAATTGATTGTTTTTATTTTAATCAGTTTTTTATTACCTGCGAATAGGTGACCGTTTCGCAACATCAGGAACCTGAGAAATTTCAATAGCTTCCATCGACTTGTCATTGATATTAACTTTTGGATTATTTATTGATTGAATAGAATAGTTGCTAGCAAAATTGTGAGCGAAAATTTTCTCATCGTCGGCTCTCAATAGTGATTCTTCACTGGTAGCTTTAAAAGCTCTCCTATATTCCGTGGAAAGATTTTCGAATTCATGGTCATTATCTTCATAGTTACGAGCTCCCAAGGTGTCCTTTGGACTATCTGGTACTCGCTTACGCCTGTAACGTGCGAGTTCGTCGACCGTGAGTGTTTCGAGAGCTTTTGGCCATGGGAGCAAATCCCGAGCTCTAGTCTTGCGATCTCGAAATTTTAACAGAGCTACCTCAGAATCTGAAGAAGACTTTTGAGCTCCTCGTAGCGATGGTCTACGTCTGTAAATATATTTTTATTTATTTTTAATTACTACATAATTTTTTTAAAATTACATTTTGAAACTTTTATAACTAATTTTAGTTATTGTTTTAAGTAAATCAACCTGGGTGGTTGCCCAGCGCAAACTGAGATACCTTGTAGTCCAAGTTTTCCTGGAAGCAAACTAAGGTGGGGTCGAGGGATCCACGTCGAAGAACAGGAAGAGGGTGGTACGTACAGGCTCGGCATGCCTCTACATAAACGAGAAGACAAAGCAGTAGAGAGAAAGAGAGAGGGAGAGAGAGAGAAAGATATAAATTGTGGGAGTCTTCCAGACGAGATGGATCGATCTACCTTGTATACAAAAGTTTTCACACCCTTTTTCACCCCATCGTACATACTATCCTTCTTTCTTGCTCTTAATCAGTGTATATGATATCTTTTTTGCAAAATTCTTTCAGACTCTAGTATCCATGTACATAATGTTGGAAATGATATAAAATTTAACGACTACCATGCACGAACGAGCTGTATTGACGCGAGATCCCCGGCGATGTCTCTTCGAGGTCGCTTGGGTCTGGACCGATGTCAATGTATCACGCTACCATGTCATTGAGTGTTGATGGAATGCAAACAATTTCTTGAAGGATCATCAATCGATCTCCAACCTGAGTTCCGATCAAAAAAAGACAGTTTTTTTTTAGTTTTATGTAAACAATTCCTTCAAGAAACATCAATCGAACTCTAACCAGAGGCCTGGCCAAAAAAAGGGCGGTTTTTTTGGTTTGAAAAAGAATTTTTATTTTCAATGCTTTCTTTTTACATAGTTAAGTAATAATATTCTTATAAAAAACTTAAACACTAATATAATTTATTTTGATATGTCATCACATGATGCTCTAATCAAAAATCGATTAGTGAAAAAATATAGATATTTTCTTAAATTATTAATTTTCTCTTAGTATAAAAAGTAAATTTATTAGTACTGTAAGTTATATATTTAATGCTATGGAAAAATTTTAAATTTAAAAATATAAAAAACCATTGCAACTTTAACTTACCTTCTCAAGGCGGTATGAAGGGATGGGAGAAGGAGTCAGGAGGGGAGTATTAGGAAGGAATAAGGGTTAAAAAAATTTACAATATATACAATATTTACAAAATTCTACGGTTGCAGAAGAGTTTACTGCCTGTGACGTCTTCGGCTGTTTAAGAGTGATCGTACTCTTTGCTGTTGTTGAAATTGCTGTTTCTTGATTCTGGCTCTCCGTCGTAATTCATCTAAATGCTTAGCTTCACCATGAAGCCACCAGTATTTTTCATTCAGCTTGTCTAGGCTATCATGGTCTCTGGCCGGGAGTGCCATTGAATAAACTATGGACTCTGATGGGAGATGGTCCATATCTGTGAAGATAGATTTTCTTGCACAGTGTCTTCTAATGTGGTATATAATAGGCACATTGAATTCATTTTGAATGCAGCCCATGCGGTCAAGGTTGGTGAATAGCTCTGGAGGACTGTAGTTGCTTCCGGCCATTATTCTCATTAGTTCGGTGTTGTCGATCTTCAGATTCTTAATTATGTCATTACCAATTTCGTACATGGTACTGAAGTAGTTCCTAGTGAGGGTAAGGCAGAAGTTATCAAACCTGGGAATATCTGCTAGATCGTAGATCTCTTTATTGCTGAGTCGCTTGATGTAATTGGACTCAGCTGAACGGTATCTGCCTAAGCAGGTTTTTAGGCAGGATCTTTCAAACTTGCGATACTTCTCCATGACCGATGGGCCTACATTCCACCAAATTGGAGCCGCATAACTGATGATAGGTCTGACTAGCAATTGATAGCAAATCAACTTTGCTTTTGTTTATATATTTCTGTTGTAGAAAATACGAGAATTTGCTCTGAACGCATTTTTACCTTTTTTGAGTTGAATAGCATGATGTTTGTTCATGCGTATCAGATAATCAAAATGAACTCCCAGATATTTGACCATGTCCTTATTTGGGATGTTAAATTTTTCACCTGTGTTGTTGTCTGTGATGGTGATTTGAAAGTTCTTGATCAGTAGGACTGTAGGAGGAGTGATTTCATTTACAGTCTTTCGAAATAATATTGTCTCACTTTTATCTGGGTTCATTTTAAGGTTCCATGACTTGTAGCAATGGTATTTTTCATTAATTATTTTTGTTAACTTATCTTGTATGACCGGTATTTTATTATCTGCAACGTAAACTGTTTCATCATCAGCGTATGCTCCACTGTATGTGTTGTTACCTGAATTGAGACCAAATTTATTGAGAATTGCGCTTGTGAATATGATGAACAGTATAGGCGAAGTGGCGGTCCCTTGCTGTAATCCTTCTAGTATATTGAATATTGAAGTTGATATGTTGATACCATCCCAAACGATGAAAGATTTGCCATGGCTCATATCGTATATTAGTAGAATCAGGGTCACTGGAAAGTTTAATTGTATTAAAACATATATGAGGCCATTCAGCCACACTGAATCAAAAGCCTTTTCAAGATCTATGAGAGCTGTGCCAACCAGTTTACCGTTTAAAAGATGTTTGTTTATGTCGGATGCAAATTTATTTATTGCATGGACAGTCGAGTGTCTAGCTCTGAAACCGTATTGGTTATCTGGTAGGATATTATTTTCATTGACGTGATTCATGAGCTGGGTCTTGATAAGTTTCTCAAAGATTTTGCTTATGTTAAAAGTGAGACTGATTGGTCTATAACTTGCTGGTTTGGAGTGGTCTTTATCCTTTTTCTTTATTGGTATGACCTTGGCTTTCTTCCATCGTGTAGGATAGTAAGTGGTTGAAGCAGTTATTAAAGATTATGGTATAATCTTTAATAACTGAAGCTGGTAGATGTTTTAGAATTATCATCGGTATATTATCTATACCTGATGAAGTTTTATTATTGGCTGTCTTCAAAGTGAGGGCTACTTGTATATATGTATGCAAAAAATTCAGTGACTCCTGATTCTGCGATGGATAATGAGCGGGATTCGTTCTTGAAAAGGTAGTGTGTGTGAAATTATATCTTCTGTAACTATCTATTCTTGATTTTATGTCTTCTGCTGCTGTATCTGCAAATTGCTTGGTCGTTGTGCCTTGATTTGTGTATCTCGGTGAGTTTATGGATTCAAAGTATTTACCTATGATGTTCAGTTTTACAATTGGCTGATCAATGATGTAATTATTTTTATCTTCTGCTGGACTGAAATTGTTGAGTGTATGGTCAGAGATTAATGGGCTATTTTTGTTTATTATCAATGTTTCTATACGTGGCGGTTCTTTATATCTAAAATGTCTATTAATGTTTGGAAAAAATTTAGCTGAGTCTCTGTAGTTAATATTTTTGGCCAAGCCTTCCTAGTATGCTGTTTCGGAGTTTTTAAATTCGTTGATTAACTGCTTGTTAACCAGCTTTATTATTGATTTAACTTGGTCTTTATTATTTTTGTTTTTAAACAATTCAGCTACCAGGGCTGATTTGTATTTATGGAGTTTAATGATTTTATGGTTAATGTATTTTTGACAGCCTCTTTTAATATTATTTTTAACTATGGGAACTGTTGCAGAGATTGCATCCTGTATGTGATTTTCAAGCATTAATATATTGGAATCTATTTCTTCTATTGTTAAATTTCTATCATGAGGTAAGTGTTCAGCAATATTGTCTTCTAGGTAGTCAGCAAACCTGGTCCAGTTGGCTTTTTTGTAATTATATCTTGCAGTTGGTGTTGGTGAACTTGAAATCCCTTTTAGAAAATCATTATGGTCAATTATAAAACAGATAGCATTATGATCACTATCATAGGGAAGAGTGGTCAGTTTTCCATTTATTAGTCCTCTGAGAGTGATTCTAGAGTCAGCCAAACAGTGGTCTAGGAAGGATCCAGCTCTTGGAAAGGTAGGTTTGTTCGGTGTGTACATGATTGTTTTGTTGTGTATTCCAGCATCTTCAATCCATTTGTGTAGGAGAGCGCCTCTTTCATTTAAATTTTTATCACCCCAGATGGTGTTTCTTGCATTCCAGCCTCCAGCCAAGATAAAAAAGATGTTATCTGATCTTAATTTAAAGTCTTCACACATCTTGTTGTATAATATGTTATTGGCATTATCTTGAATTTTTATGACAGTATATTCAATTATTTTATTTGATGCAGCATTTGGGTATGAGATGTATGCGAATTTTATTTTTTTGTTGATTAAAATAGCTGTATCTCCGCCACTTTCGGAGTACGGTCTATCAGTTCTTATAAAAGAATAATTTTGAAAACTTAGTTTGTGTTTATTGTTAAGTTTTGTCTCTGAAATAAGTGCTATATCAATTTTATTTGTATTGATAAACACCTTTCAATCATGTCTTCTTTTATTTGTTGCTATTGAATTGGCGTTGATTGCACATATTTTGAAGTTGCTGGTTATGGAATCACTGTTTTCCTGTCTGTCACTTGAATTGTTTGATGTTTCGATTGGAGTATTATTCATTGTCGAACGTAGATAATAAGAATTCAATTTTTCTAGAATTATCAGTTATTTTTTTATTCATTTCAGTAAATTGTTCTTTTATAATATTGAGCATACTGTTTTTAAATTGATTCAAGGTTTTCTCGATTGAAGTAAAGTTATTACCAGTGTGTTGAGCTGAGTTATTGTTTGGAGGAGGTCTTAGAGTATCCTCTGGACTTTCATTGACGTTGAATCTTCTTGGAAGCGGTGGGAATGCACTATTATTATCCATGACATTGGCATATGAGAAATTTGGATTAACTGTCCTAGAGATTTTGTTAATTTTGTTTGATTTTATATATTTTCTCAGGTCATGGGTTTGGTTTTTGACACCTTGTGCCATGGCGAGGTAAGGACAACCTTTGTAAGAGGCTGTATGTCCACTCTCTCCACAGTTGATGCATTTCAATAATTTTTTATCTATCTTGTCGTTTATTTCACATTTGCCTCTCTCTTTTATTGGTCCATGGTTTTTCCCGCACTTTACACATCTGTATTCTAGGTTACAGTTGCTGCTCGAGTGTCCAATGCGTTGACACCGTCTACATTGAAACGCTGCTTTTTTCTTGAGTCTTTCCCAGCGAATATTTTGATGAAGCATACGTTTTATCCTGGTGAGCTCAGCAGGTTTACTTCCATTAGATAATTGCACTATGAAATAGAATTTATCTGCAACTTTGAGATCAAATTGTAATTTGGTCACTCGTTCAATCTTGACATTTGTTAAATTTTTACTGTTGATACTGTTGATCACATCACTTTCATCGTATTCAGATTTTATTCCCTTTAGAACAAGAGAAATTTTTTTATCTTCTTTTGGTGTATAAGGATAAAATTGAACTTCATTAACTTTTAATATTTCTTTAATTAATTTGTATGTTTCAATATTTAGAGATTTTACTGTTATATAATCCTTGTCGGTGTATCTAACCCAAAAATCTCCTTCAGGTATTTTTCCATCTGTAATTATTTTTGTCAGTGTCTTCATGTTTTTGGTGTATACATGGATAGGTGGTGGCCTGGACTTAAGCTTGAATGGAGTACTGTTAACATTTTGATTTAAATTGGAGTTGTTTTGTTTTGGCGGTTGGTTATGTTTTGTACTGACATTTGATTTATTATTATTTTTTTGTGTTTGATTATCTTGTCCCAAGAGGTCAGTTTAATCGCAAATCATAATATTATCAAGTGGATCAAAATTATTCGACGTGCTAGCAGCTTCGCTATCTATCGGCTGGATTGAAAGAGTTCGTTTTCGAATAAATTTCCGCGGGGTTTTAAACTCATCCGTCGACTTGGTGTTGAGATTCTTGTTAGTACTGCCATCTTCCGGACGCTCTGACGAACTCGATCGAGACCTTGGGGCTTTTAGGTTCGGTGTTGCAATCACTTTTTTTTTATTTTTTAAAAAAAATTTTTAAAAATTAGTTGTCACTGTTAATCCTTCTAGTTCTTTTAATTTTTTAGCATTTAGTAACTAGGTTAAGTCCTCGGAAGACTTACTTTCAAATCTTCGTCTTTTGCTGTTCATTTTTTCACTTGAATTTTTAGGTTAGCAATGTGCTTAGGATTTCTCCTAGCCCACGCTAATTAATATTTAATAAACCACGATCCGTTTAATTATTTTTGGTTGTTCAATAGGTAAAGAAAATATCGCCAACAATAATAGGATAAGATTTTGTATTTTAATCGTAATTTTGTACAGTAGTTTTAACTATTCCGTTGTAGTATAAAGGCACACGATGTGCACACGTTCATATCACAAACGGAACTCGAAAAAAGGGCGGTAGCGTGGCCGAGCGGTCTAAGGCGCTGGTTTAAGGCACCAGTCTCTTCGGAGGCGTGGGTTCGAATCCCACCGCTGCCAAATTTTTTGTCCGATTCACTAAAATTGATTATTTGTTCATTAACTTTTATCATATTTTTTCATTTTGGAGCTACTGAGGTCATCAAAGACAATTCTACGTGCTGATGGATACTTAATCAATGATCGATTAATCAGTGCAAGGCCTAAGACATAAAATTGTCATTCGGCAGCCGAAATGGAAGTAGATTTCTTACTAAAATAAAATCAAAATACTGACAATTTAAATACTTCAATTACATATATAGAATATAAATACCTTTTCCCTAAGTTACGAAAAATTTGTATTATCGTTGAAACGAATGCACTAGTAACATTTCATTAAATTCCTATAGACGAGTAGATTATTTTCAGTCTAGGAAAATGAAATGACGTAAAAAATGAAGCTCGTTTGATGAGCTTCAAGCTTAAATTTACAAAAATTTGATAAGTTATTTCATTCAAAAATCTACCAAAATATGAATTTCTACGATATTGAAAATGTTGAATTATTGAGTTCGTCTACAAAAATTATTCTCTTTTAAGGTAGTACGGTTATGAAAGCAATATTTCAAGAAATCCTCGAAACTTTGAATATAAGTCATTAAATACATAATACATATGCTGTTAAAATTTGAAGAAGATTTACCACACCAAGCTCGAGATAATTGCAATTGAAAATGACATTTTTGTACATGTAACATAGGAGAAGCGTGGGAAAATGACAGTATTTTTAATTTTTTCCATCGAAAGAATTTCAAGACTTTATCAAAAAACTAGTAGATTGAAGAATATGATATTTCGAACAATTAAAAAAAAAATGAAAATTTTTTACCATGTAGTTTTCGAGATTAATTAAAATCAATTTCACTTTTAGAGGATTATTTTTAGGAGAGGGGGTACAAAAAACAGCCGCTAGTCACTGAAACCGTAGTGTGTGTGTATATGTATAGAGAATATAGTAGTGACGAGTACAGTAACGTTAAAAAATCTTAACCTACAACCTTAGCTCTGTCGATACGTATAACATGGATAGCGAGTCAAAATTTTTGATCTGGATTGTCGCGGAGGTACTACCTTAAGATTTTATATTTTAAATATTTTAAGTTTGTTTTATTTTGAAAGTAAAAGTATTCATCTTTGAGTAACATTTGGTGAAAACATTGTCACTCTTGAAAAAGGTTTTATTTTATTATTTCCGAAAAATATAAATTAAAGTACTCGAACTACAAATCATAAAACTAGGTACAATTCGAGCATTGTTTAGACTGTATAAACACTAAATGTTACAGGATGTAAAAGAATAACGGTAGTAATATATTTGTAAGCAGTTAGTTCTCTCTGATCCTTGGTGTTCAAACACACTCCCAAAACTCTATTTTAATAAAAGACAATTTTCCAATAATTAAAATCTTCAGTCATTTAAAAGATACACTGTTACTTATATATCCATAATCCCAACAGAAAAATTTTAAACCCTGTCATTTCTGAACTACTTGACCGGTTAAGCTCATTTTTTAACTTGACTTTGGTATTTGTCTGTAGAATAAGTATTTTAAGTTTGGAAAAGATCCATTATGAATTGGAAACGCTATCCTCGTGACAAGCCGCGTTCTATACCGTATATATATATGTCGGAGAGGCAGGAACTTTTGTTGGAGATTCAGCATTTTGTGATTCACTCATTTTTATTATTACAATTAATTAATATTCACAATTACAAGATCAATTAATAAGAATGAGTAAATAAACTCGTATGATCAAATATTTTAGAATTGTTAATTATCACTTATCATTTACACAGTAGTACACAAAATACGATATAAGATTAATTTAATTTAGAACGCAAACAGTATTAAAAATAACTTGCGATAGACCGAAACTTAAGAAATAACAAATTCGCGATCACCAGGACGTCTGTTCAATCTCAATTCCAAAGCAAGACTGTCTTTTCCAAAACTATTCTCAAATACTTAGTCTGTCTGCTGCATATTTCCCTTTTCCTTAATAATTTTATGATACCCCTATCGTCCTGGGATCCCGACTACGTTGACAACCATGTGTCTACCTAGGCCTAAGCCTACCGCAATAAAACAATTTTGTTAAACCTTATTTTACAACATATTAAAAGTAATAGTACATTTTTTAAATTATTAAAAATAGAAATATCCTAAGGAACATTCTCATCACTTTGTCAGAAAATACTCCGCTGTACTTTATTCTCCGACATATATATTTATGTAGGATTGATAATAAATAGTGAGAAAATACAATATTATTATCCACATAGAGTGATTCGAATAGAATCTTTATTTTAAAAGAATCGTATCGAGAGAAGTGTCGTTACTTGACAGAGTTTAGTCGCAGACTAACTATCATGTTAAAACTATTCTATTGTGAGGTCTAACCCTCTGTATTGCCTTCAGTAAAACACATGTTTTTCTTCTTAACTAAGACCATAATATTTGATTGTACTGTACAAAGTAAAATAATGAGTCCTTTGTACGACTCAAGTGCCTAAGTCATAAAATCAAGCCTATACAGGCTTTCTTATTCTAGCTGCACAAATGTGCCTTAAATGTGTTTTTCACAATTAAAAACTAATGAAATAAAATAATACTATTTTTCTAAAATAAATATTTCTAAGACAAAATATCTAAAATATAAAACTAAAAGTTTTGTAACTGGACTTATTTTTGCTCAGAGAATCCAACAATTTATATATGTCGGAGATAGTATCGAGCTGAGTTTTCCCAGAGACAGAAAAATTCCCAAAATTTTAGTTTGTCTTTCTAAAAATTGTAAAGCATAGAATATTTAGTTAATATTTATGACTTAATCCAATTATATTTTTTATGGCTATGGCGATGGGCTTGAGCCCGGAGTGACAGTGGTCTCATTAAACGTAGTCGAAGTGACAGGATAGGAGTAAAGGGTATATAGTTAGAGGTATCGATAGACAATGAGGGCTGTCAAAATATTTTGAGAGGAGAAGTACTTAGGGTACTGAGATGAATAGTGCTGGTTGAGCATTGATCGAGTAAAAACATCGAGCATATCCTGCTGACCCCTGATTCGTTCTCGGTCTTATTACCCAACGCTTTTACTTTATATATTAATTGTATTTAAATAATTAGTTATCATCCGAACACGGTGTCTCAGCGACCCTAGTATAATTTTATTATTTATTTAAAAAACGCGGGGGAGTTGAGCTTTTTTATTATTATTTTCGTAATCTACGGATTTTTTTACATAAAATAGAACAATAAAATTCCACTACCAAATTAGTTTCTACAACGGGTAAGAGTAAAGTCAGTGGGCTATATTGCATTAAGACTATTTGTAGCTGTAGTATTATTTATACGAGTTAGTGTACATTATATTTTAAATTAAAATCAGGGTTATATTTTAATTATTGTAAAGTAATAAACATGGAACAAATGAATCCGATGGACTCTACCGCCCCTAACAATGTTCCTCCGACATATATATACATACATACGTATATATACTTTTGAAACATATCGACGGCCTAATTAGCAATTGGTCTGCTAACTCCTTATTTTTTAGAGGGTGATTTTTTAATATTTTGATGTAGCAATAGTCTAATTGTAAATTATTTGAATGATTTAAACTAAAATATTATACCTCTATTAGATATTAAATTGTTTTTTAAAGTGATAATAAATTTTAAACTAATTGTTTTTTCGTACAAATGGAAGATTCTCTGAAATGGAGTTAAACAATTTGCTAATTAGAACGTCGATATATATTTTCTGAACCAGCTCGACGAGCTGAGCCAGGAAATAGTAAAATTTTTCGAAAGTTCCATCATGAGGACCAAACTCAATAGTTAGATTTCTATGAGATCTACTAAAAATCAATAAGTAATAGAGTTGGACTAAATCAATAAATACAACAATTAGATATCTGAACATAGTCGTGATCTATGCCGTTGACCAAAAGTCTGAGAAACGGAGTCATCATTCCTCATGAGTTACGGCTTAGCACTGTTATGTTCAGTAGGCAGGGTCAGAATCCGACCTGGTGACCTCAATTTAAACATCCCCCTAATAAATTTACATATTTAGGGTAAGTGAAGATATTATTGGCCCGTAAGACCATTAAGTAGCGAGCCGAACATTCGTGTGTTACTATTCAGGTCTTGACACGCACAATTATCGCTACACACTCGTATAAATCCACCAGCCCAATTATAATTCTACCACTATGTTACGTGATTAAATCTCGCATAAACGCGTCTACTAGAACTTTTATTGTGTTGAGACTTCTTGAGACACGCGAGGTCTCTTATCTCATCCACTCGTCTATTTTTATTTTAAAATACTTCAATTATTTTATTTTTTATCTTTATGAAATGAATATTAATTAGTCCGCTCATGATATAATAACAATGATTATTATTATTAAAGTATAGCTATTTATTATAATTGTAAAATTTTTACTACACTCCAAATTTATATTCGGAGTACAAAATACACTCGACTGTCAACAGGTTTGTTCTATTATACTAACTGATAACAAGTCAATGTCAAAAATAGTGTTATCATTATCACAAAATCGCTCTACATAACAATCAGGTCATACGATAATTTTTAAGACATATTATCAAAAGTTAATTTTCATCCGTAACGAATTGATTATTCTGCGGTTCATTTCAATCGAACTTAATGCTTGCAAATCACGTAACTATAGTGGCCCGAATTAGTTTTTAAGTAATGAACCGGTGAATGCAATCAATTTTCATTAAAGCTTAGACCTTTCCCAATTTTTTTTTATTTTACTTGATAAAATTACTATTTTAATTGCCTTGTCTTATTTATAGAATAAAATAGCTTGAAGAAATTCTTAATTACATCGAGAATTGAAAGATTATTGAATAAAGAGAAGCGAGAACAATATTTTGTTGAACCATCAATAAGTAAAGTTGCCGGCCCATTGATTTTTTTTCATTATAAAATTTTTATTCAATAATAGTAGGTTTTTTTTACATCTTTATACATGTAATTGGTTATAGCGATTATCGATTAAAGTTGATCTCTGACAGTCTGATGTTATAAACAGCTTTGAGTATGTAGCATAAAAAAATAATGGAAACAGCAATAAATTAGCTGCACATATAAACCATATTATCATGAAATTATTGCAAAGTATTAATCATTACAATTATTCATAGATAGCTAGAGAATTTATAGTTACCGAAGTTAATAATAGTTAAAGATTTACAGTATTGTAACTACTAATATACCTAAGCTAATCAGTTAGTAATATCTATTAGTACCATGAATAATAAATTTTAACACAAATTTAAAAAATATCTATTTAAATATCTTTGATTTGTATTTTCACAAAGCATGGTATGAATCCATAAGCCTAATTTTTTCAAAATTTCAATTTATAAAAAAAAATTACTCTGGAAATCTTATTTGTACAATTACGAAAAAAAAACCTTCAATTTTTGACTTAATCGTAAAAAATAATATGGGTATTGTTATTCCCAAATTTTTAGTAATGCAAAAATTCATATACAAAATTAGAAGCACTTGTTATCAATCTTGGGGATGTAGCTCAGTGGTAGAGCGTTCGCTTTGCATGTGAAAGGCCCCGGGTTCGATCCCCGGCATCTCCAATTTTTTTTCATTTTTTTTTTTATCACAACAATTTTTATCAATTCTCGAGTTAAGATAAAATGAATAAAAATAATATACCTTTTTTGAACACGTTCGCGTTTTCTTTCACCCATAGCATAATCGTTGGTGTAAAATATGCTTGTGCAGGATAAAATACTAAAGAAGACAACGATTGATTTAAAAAACTTGAAAATATTATAATCGTTCAACTATGTAAATTAAATTATTTCTTAATTCTCTAAAGAACCCTTGCCGCGCGTTTATATCAACGTAACTGGACATTGCAGATTCTAATAAGGAGTTTAGCAGTCTGACAACTCTGCGCAGCTGCAAAGAAATACTTAAGACTCCTGCATATCAATTCGGTTAAAACTGTGTCACTCTACAGCTGATGCTATGAAAAAGAACTCCAAAAACTCTGTAAAAAAATTAATAATTTATGGATTTTTTTTTTAATTATTTTAAATTATGTACATTATAATACAGGTTTTAATGACAGATCTTATTGTATTAGTACGACAGTCTTAACTAGTAACTGCAAACCTGCAACTGTTGAATTTAAATTCACCCGCTTAAGTAAGTCGTATGTCTTCGTATGTTTTCGCATATTTGTAAACAATATTGGCGCGAATCGTAATGCTTATTAACTTTTGGTCAAAGGTCTCCCCACTTGTTTTTCCTATTCATTTTAAAAGCATTCGGTAAGATATATGCGTGTACATATACAGGCACCACATAAGTATACTAAACATTTTTGTTTTCTTGCAGATCGTCATGTCAGTGCGTCTTGTGTCTCCTTCAAGTTTGGAAGTGCGTACTTGTGTCTAGAATTTTCAGCAGTCTTAATCTGAAATTCAAGTAAGCTCATAGTATTTGTAAACCATTGACGCAGTTACGCCAAACGTAAACCGGCATCATCTAAGAAGACCTTATATTGATATTGATTTTACACAGGCGAATCGATAGAAACAACAAAAAAATAATACAAGATAAGTAAGTCGTTAATTTTAGTTCTATATTTAATATATTATTATATCTTAAATTATGATGATGAGTCAATGGTCAAATGGATTTGAAGAAAAATACGATAACGGTATTACTTAAAATATGTTGATAATTATATTAAAGAACGATATTCATAAATATATATTTAAAAAAAAATAAAATTTAACAGAATAATCTTTTATTCATGATAAAATTTTTCAATGAGTATTTTTAAAATATTTTGTGAAATTATTAAAAATAGAAGACTATAGATTGATTGTTGGCTGAAGAAAAAAATAAGTTCAGCTTACGGTAGATTAATTGATTAAAATCACCGGAATGTATTTGTAAATAATCATCGAACTTTGTACTTACTCACTAAGTTCTTAAGAGTACGTATATTTATAAATAGATTTTTTTTCTTAAATGAGACATTCTTAAATAGTTAGATAAGCCAAAACTTAGCCGGTATTATTATTATTATTTTTATTTTTATTTCTTATTGGGTTGTATTTACTAAAGATAAAAATTCTAATTGTGTTACAAGGATTTAACTTGGATTGTGCCGTTAAGAATAGGATATAAAAATAAAAGAGCAAAGTGTTGATTGAAAGGTCGTCAAAGGCTATGTAGATATACATAAATTATCTATAATAATAATTATTATTGTTTATTTATCATTTATGCCTCATTATTAATTACTGTCTAAAGTATTTTGTCTCGTGTTACAGAGTCCTCTTAAGATAATCAAAATGTCGTTGTGGTCTTTTAGTGTGCGTATATCAAAAATTAATTTATTATCTAAATTTATAAATTAATCCGTATATACTAGGAATTGTTAAATTTAATTTAGTACATTTATTTGGGTTTTGCGTATAATTAATAATAAGTATTAAATTAATTTTTCAGATACTAAAAATGGCTGAGAGTGTCGGTGATGCAATGGCCTGGTCTTTAGATAAAATATCTCATTTGACCATAGGACAATTGCTGATAAGATTTATCGATCGCAGTTTAAATATTGTTGAAAAAACAGCACAATGGAGTTTACCCTATAGTGAAGTAATTGCTGAGGAAGATGGAAAATCATTTAAAACGATAGAATTGGTTAGACCTCTACCTTGGATCTTTTTTCTACCAAGTTTAGTTGTTTTACGTAGCTTCAGATTAACATGGAACATTGGAGCTTGGATTTTTGGATACCCTCAGATTCAACCGGTTGACATTGTATGTATCCTATTATACACTATTTTATTGAAATTTTTTTTATAAGGTAAAAGACCCAGTTATTGACACTTGCAATTTTATTTTAATTAAAAAAAAAAAAAAAAAAAAAAAAAAAAAAACGAATCAACTCTAAAAATTAATAAGTATAATTTTTGAATTATAAATTTCAAAATAATTGTTTTTTTCAGAACATTTTATTTTTTTAATTAGAATAAAATTGCAAGTTTCAAACAACTAGGCCAGTGTCAATAACTGGGTCTTTTACCTTATTGTTATTTTAATTTTTTTTATATTTAAAATAATTTATTGTGACAGGTTAAGTCTCTGCAAAAAACACGAAGACGCTTGCGAGTAATCAGATTGAATGGTGGTAAAAGAATGAGAAAAATAAAACCAAATTTACGGGTAAGATGACTTTTTTTTTTATTGTTTGTAATTTGTCATAAATTTTTGCTGTAGATAGTTTAATTGTCTAGACTCTAGACCTTTGTGTAGACTATATAATTATATTATATCCTTTGAGGTATCCTGAATGTAATAATATCGTAGTGGTGGTGGGGGGTGTAGGACAGAAGTTTACGGATAAATGAAGCTAAGAGAAGTTTATTGAAGTCGATTCAAATTACTTTATCCAGTCTGTCTTGTCTTGATGCTGGTAAAATGAAATCCTCGCCATCGCCGACGAGGGTTCGTCTGAACACTAATAACGAAACTGTAAGTTTATTTGTATTGTTTGGTCCTCGATTGAATTTAGTATTGTATTTGTATGTTTAAATTTATTTATTTATTTATCAATCAACAAATAAAGTTCTTAAGTCACTAGTTTCTTTTTTATAGGAACCAACACCAGTAACAGAACCATTAATTGTTGGCGTGGATGGAGATCCTAAACGTAAATTTTCTGAAGTCAGCTCAGATTATTCTCAATCATCTGACGAATCTGATGCTGAATATGAACTTTTTAAATCAAGGATTGATTCAAATGCTTCTGAATATCCATCTGAAGATGATGATAATAGTTTTAAAATTGTACGTAATCATTTCAGTATTCATTAATAAGAACTATGTTTTTGTGGGTTAATTTGTTTTCTTGTAAAATGTAATTTTATTATTATAGCAAGTAGACAATAGTGGAGAATTAGATGGATCTGATGATGAGATACCTGATGAAGATGAACAAGAAACACAGGCAGAAGTTGCGGAGTTACTGAAAGATGTTGATTCAATAAAAAATATTGTAGATGATTTTAAACCAGATTCTCAACAACATTTGATGATGCAACAGTATGAAACTTTCCTTGAAGTAAGATTTCTTAAATTTTTTGCCCGGCTATGTGACAACTCGCTTTTATTTCGCTTTACACTAATTATATTTTTTATTAGCTTTATTGTAACAATAATAATAATTTATACTTTTATACTATAAATAAAATAAATATTATAGAAAAAAAGATTAAATGGAAATGAACATTTAATCAAAAAATATTCCGAAGAATCACAAGATTATTACTCTCCTAAAAGTACTGAAGATGGAGACACAGCTTTTTATTCGCCGTTGAGCTCAAAAAGCTCAAGTCCAGAGCCGATTGATAACGATAATGATCGTAAGTATATAATTAAATTATTGTAATTATGCGAATTGTCATTTAGCCTTTTTTTTCTAGCTTTTAATTTTTGTAAATTCTTGATTTATCAATTTTCATTGTAGGGCACCTCTTCGGGCCAAACAAAAATGATGACACAACCACCAAAGTCGACGAAAAACCAATAAAATCATGCGATCAAATTCACGATAATCATATACGCTCTTCCGCTATTACAATTTCCACTTCTCCAAAACCAATTATTACTCATGGAAAAGTGTATCGTCGTAAAAAATCAACCGGTTATCAAGGTCGTTCTTCAAATGAAAGAGGAAAGAAAAAATAATTATTTTTAATAATTTTCATTCAAATAATTGAAAAACTTCCATTATTTACATTCAATGATAAGTCATAAAAAGTTTACATTAAGATTTTTATATTATTCATAGTTATTTTTTTAATAGATTCAATGATCATTTTCAATTTCACATAATTTTCTTACATCAGTTGTTTATTCATAAAATTTTTAAGTTACAAAATTTAATTTTGTTCATTAATAATTTTTCACTACTCAATTCATTCACAGTTACCAACGATAGCTACAAACAAATCAAACTATAATTATAATTGATAATTTTTATATACTCTACTTCTAAAAAATTTATTTCATCAAATTTAAAAAAGTTTAATTTATATAAATAATTTTTATATTTTGCAAAAATATTTTTTATTAATAAAAGTTCATAGGTGAATGGTGTAATTATCATTAGTATCATATTTAATTAATAATTTTAAAAAATTTTATTAGAAATAAACTTTTTTCTTTTATTACTAAATACTTATATTTTAATAATAAAACCTTAAAAAAAAAAAAACTAAATTACAATTCAATTATTATTTAACGCTAGGTAGCAGCTAATATTTTTGTTTTTCCCGCGAAAGCAGCACAAGTGTGTCAGCTTGGTGCACTATTACATTGTAAAACTCGAATATAAGTGAATGTATGTATATATTTATAAACATATTTGATAATGTATTTGTAAACTTATACAAATGAGTAGTACAGTGTAGACATTAGTCTGTCAAGTGAAATGGGAGAGATGCTAGTCGTGGTTGGTCGTGGTTCGTCTCGGTGGTAGTGCCATAGTCTATAGTTAATCGTCATTCTCAGAGTTAGAGACGCTGTCGAGTTAACCCAAACGAAAGGAAGTGAGAAAGGAGTAAAGACAATAACTAAAGTAAATAAAAAAACAAACACTTGTTTTCATAGTGATATTTTTTTTTAACAAAAATATATTTTTTAGTGAACTTTCTCTCAGTCAAAGAATCGTGAAATAGAGGTGAGTGTGCGCGACAATAAAATATTAGAGACGTCTCCTCCTCATTCTCGTTTTTTTACTGTGGTATGACACTAGGATACCGTTGGATCGTTGGCGTACACACTAATATAATAATTACTACAACTGTTTATATATCTTCAATCGTGTTGTGAATTTTACAGTAATAATAATAGCAATAAAATTATACATCAAAACATTTCATATTTTAGATTTTATATAAAATAAAAAAAATTTATTGATAATTAATAAAAATTTTTTATGTTGTGATGTCTCAGTAATAAATAAATAATTATCTTTTAAATACATGAGTACATTTGGATTGGAGGATCAACTGTTAACATAACGAGCCACATTAGGGTAAGTGTTTTTGTTGTTAGAAACAATAGATTCTGGAGAACTTTTTTTTTTTTTTATTGCAAGTATCTTGTCCTTGAAAGTAAATTTCTCTGTACTTGCTTGCATTTATTTTTATTAAAATTATTACTTATAATTTCAATTTATTGCTCTTATAAATACAGGTCCTTTTTTAATAATCTGCAGTTTAATAAAAATAAACCGGTGTCAATGCACTGTTTAATTTAAAAACAACATATATTGGTGTTGAAATAGCAACCGGACAGTAAGTTTTTCTTTTTAGTAATTTTAAAGGATAACCTCAACATTTTATTTAGCTCGTTAGAGTTTTTACTAAATTTAAATTTAATTATAATTCGATGCACCAATCATATTGATTTATTAAGTTTTGACGTAATTTTATTATCTCGAACGTATAAATTTAATTGGATATAATAACAATAATAATAATAATAATTATTATTATTATTATTATTATTATTATTAATAATATAATTACAAATCAAAATTTATCATTAAGTATAAAAAATATTGTGTTGAGTTTTACTCTATTTTTTAATTATCTAAAAATTCAGAGTAATTATGGCGTTAAGGTGTGTTACTTAACAATGTTAGCTTTCATTTGTCACTATACATATAAGAGCATTACCGACAAATAAATGGATTACTGCTGATGTTGTTCTACATGAAGCCAGAATCTAAACAATCATGGAGAATAAATATTTGTTTGTTGACGTCAATGTCTAAACTACTTTTATTACTTAAAAAAGAAGAGAATACTTTAAACTGTTCATTTTAAAAAATAAAGTCTTTAAATGTGAGCTAATTCTTACACAAGTATTTCGTAATAGTTTTTAATTTTCAGATATTATTTTTACTTATAAAAATTTACGAAAATTATTTTTTATATTAACATCTTTAGAATAATCTTTTACATTTTTTTTTTTTTTTTTTTTTTTTTTTTTTAAGTAGTTAAGTACAACATTTAACTAGATGTTAATTACTTATTTAATTAATTTATTATTTGTTCCAGATTTAACACTTAAGTTTTGATGTAAAAAAAAAACAATATTTTTTTACTTCAAATAAATCCCATTATAAAAAACAAATAGTCTTTGTTAATGAAAATGAAAGTTTTTCATGAATGTTTAAAAATTAATTTTATCCTGACACTGAGTATCACAACAATCGACCAAATTTATTAAACCTTAATGGAAAAAAAAAGACCACGGACACTTGGCAATCTTATAAGTGTTCCATTATGAAATGCTGAAAATTTCTTGATGGTAATCGTTATTATCTTAAATATAGGTCATTTTAATACTAAAGGCTTAAGTAATATGATGTAAAATTTAATAACAATTGTTAAAAATTCATTCATTTTACACCACTTCGTCAATAATATACTAAAAAAAAAAAAGACAAAATAAATGCATAAACAAATATACAATGAAATTCAATTGTTAAATAGAATTAATTTAAATTTAAATCAATTATTAATCACTATAAATAAATATATATTAACTGATTGAATTTATAGCTTTCAATAATCAGAAGTTAAAAGTCATGAATTATAATTAAAAGATATAGAGCATATGAGTAGCTTCAATGAACATAACTATGATTATATAATTACCTGCTTGTTAAATAGTTCGATAATTTTCCATAGTATTACATTAGAAATAAAATAAAATTTTTAAACGGTATCTAATCGCTGTTGATATTTAGACAATGGACACATTTACGTAGAAATGAAAAGCTCTTTTGTGATTAAAAAATTGTCGACATCCTGTTGTTTTCGCCCACGTGGCTACAAAAGATAGCAATAGTTATCTACTTAACTGTGTTTGTTTATGCATATCATATAATTAGCTTTAGCAAATAATTATTTAGTAGTTAGTTAAAATTAGTAGTCATGAAGTATGTTTATTTATAAAGTTGACCGAGTGACCGGGCAAAAGAGTATAGATGTCTGGATCGAAACTTGGCACTAAGAAGCTATGATTCATCTGTAAAGCGGGTTAAAAATATTTATTTAATTATATCTGTTAATTATTATGTGTTAACGTAGAACTCACAGACAGTGGGTTACTGACCAATTATAGTTGTGAATTATTTTTAATAAGCTCTACATTTAATTGGCTAATAGTTATTCATTCAACAAAAACTTATTGTAATTATTTTAATTAATATTGTTACAAAGTATTGATTTGATTACAACTGAATATGAAATTAATGTATAGAATTATGACAAGTTAAGAGTTCGATTACTTCTTCTTAAACAATTTTATTCACTTGCAATTTTACTGCAAATTAAAATTATTTAAATGAATCAATTAAAACAAGACGTACAACTTTAATTAGAAAATTATTCAAATTTATTTAAAATAAGTCTTGCTAATTATTTTAATTATCAATTAATTATTGCGAGTATTAGAGCGGTCAATAAAAAATAAATTTGATGCATTTAAGTATGTTTACTAATTAGATTAAATTAATAGTTTAAAATAAAATTTCTGATGAATTGATTTTTAATTATTTATTGAACATAAAATAGACAAAGCATTAATTTAACTATGAATTGATTATTTATTCTTTATTACTTAAAATTTTTTTGCATAAATAAAAAAGTAATATAATTATATCTTGTTTAATTAATAAACGAAATATTTATAAATAATTTAATTCTATTTATTTATTTATTTTTTATTTATTTAACAGCATTTTCAACATTATTTAATAAAATATATAAAATAATAAAGTAAAATGATAATAAAAAACATTTTCTTAACACAATTTAATAGTTGAAATAAAATTTTAGGTCATCGTAAATTATAATTATTTTAACTCTTCTGATCAAACTAAATAAAACTATAATAATGTAATGCAATCGCCATTTATGTACAATAGTACCAGTAAATAAGTTCTGTGTACATGTATCTTATTCAATAGATCATACAACAATACAATGATCTATGTGTATGATTGATTACACACGTTTGCTGGTTTACATTTAATGAAGACAATACTCGCGATTATGTCATAAGTCAAAGTAATATAAATCTTCCACACGTGTGAGAGTAAAAAGTATAAATAAATAAAATATCTCTATATTTTATCAGCTTGTAATGCTCAGGTATTTCCATTCATGACTTTCGCATAACTAGATATTTATGATTATATAAAATGTATTTTTATTTTATATTATTTAATGCTTATTTTTTATCTAATATTGTTCAAGAACAATATTAGAAAAATAATATATGATTTAATTAAAATGACATATTAACACATTTTTTTAAGTTGAAGATATGTAATTATTCGATATATATTTACAAAAAGCAACATTTTTACAAATAAGTCAAATAATATCGGGTTATTATTTAATGGTTTAACGTGGTAGATTTCACTTCACTTTTATGCTCTATGATAATCATTTAAAGAGCGTAGGTATTGTCACTTAGCGTAGATACTAACCAATTTAACAATATAATCTTTACTTAGTTTATTTAAGTAAAATGCGTTACAGCAAAATTATTCACAAGTTAACTCGTCGTTTGATTTAATCCATAAAGTTTAATCTTGGATATATTTTATCTATTAATTTCACCATGATAAATCTATGCAAAAAAATAGAACTTAGCTCTATTTTAATAAAATTCACAAAACTTAAATCGGAGAATACGGCACATTCGTAGTTGAGTTAATACTTTAAAAAGAAGAAATTAATTAAAAAAATAATAACAATGATTATGGCATTAAAAACGAGTATATCAATGGTGATATTATATCAAACAAATTAATAAGTTGTAATATACAGTAATATTACTTTGAAATTTGGGCATTTTTTATACTCAATACATGTCTGTAAATATTGCTCAAATTTCTATCAGCTTCAACAGAAATTTTTCAGAAATTATCTATCTTTTATTAGCTGAAAATTATTTACACATAAATTCACAAAAATTGCTATTAACAATATTTTAAAATTTTTAAATGATCGCCTTTTCTAAACTCAGCGAATCAGAAATAAAAAATATAAGTATCATTTTATTGAATTTAAAATTTATAAATAAAATTGAGAATAACATATATTTTGCAAGCTTATTAGTATATATTAAAATTTATCTTATCAACAGCTTAAAACAATATTTATATTGTTGAGGTATATTTTCAATAAATAACGGTAAATTTAACATTTCTTAATCATAAATAATAAAAATAGCATTAGTCATCAAAAGTTGATTAATTGTCATCAGCACAATTACAGTATATTCAGCACTGAGTGTGCTTTATTATCGCATTGTTTGCATTTGGTTTAAAAATTGATTATCATATCAATAAAGTAAAATATTGTTTATTCAAATATTTACCTAGTTAGTAAATTTAGATAGATTTTTATTTTCAAACATATCCATCACCAGCAAGTTTTATAGCAGCGTCGTAAGGCGGTAATCCATCGTCTTCTTTATCGTCTTTGGTATTATCACTTTTTTCTTTTTCGGATGGATAAATCACAGATTCATCTTTTGGACTGGGTGACGGTAAATTTTGTAAATTAAAAATTAGACTTTCATACGGTGGTGGCGGTCCAGGTGTACCTGGACAAGCTGGCAATGATGTTAATTCTTCATTCATACGATCAATCCAATCTTCATAACGTTGCTCATCGAATTCGCGATCCTTCAAAAAATGAAATATTAAATATTTTAGATTTTATAATAATTGACAATTTAAAATTTATTACATTGTAGGAGTTAGTCGTAAAAACTTGAAGACTTTGAACATCTGGTTCTGCTACTGAATATGCAGCGCGTTCTTGTTCACGGGTTTTTTCAGAATTTCTAAGACAACAGTAACATGCAAGGACTGCAGCCATTAGAGCTCCCATAAGAACTGCTCTAGAAAAATAAATAATCAATTATTAACCTCTACATGTTTATAATTAAAGTGATCATTAAAAATAATTTAAAAAAATTTTTTATAATACACTACACTAAATTACTTTATTTTATTTCTTAAAAAAGTCTTTTATTGTTTCAATTCAACCAAATAAAAACAATCATATATTAATGACGAAGAACCATTTCTGATATTTCTAAATAGAAATTTAATTTAATTTAAACACTTTGTGAATATATTGAATCGTTTATCAATTATAAAATAAATTTATAAGTGTAAAGTATAAAGTCTGATAATAAATTTTAAAAAATATACCCTTGGATAAAAACGTTGTTGTGTAAATCAACTCCAAACATTCCAACATCCCCATTAGCCGACATATTATGTCCTAAAAGACATTGATCATTATCATTATTAAGAGTAGTAGTAGTACCATTAGATTGGTTGGATTTAATAGCTGCCAAAACAGCAAGCCTTCTTATCGTCATTATATTGTCTGTCAATTCAATTTTAGAAAACTTTTTTTTTTTTTTTTTTATCAAATTAACGATCCTACCGCTTTTTATTATCAGTTCGTTAAACCCTTTTATTCTTCTCGTTTATTTGACTTCACAAAAAGGTTTTGCCAGTTTTTCTTCATTTTCGTCTTATTGCTGCAATCAAAATTTATTTAATTTTACTTTGACATTTAATAATAATAATAATAATAATAATAGTAATAATAATTTATTTTTTACTTGCAGAAATCGAGGATCCTGTGAATGATTACGTTGACTAGAAACGATTGACAGGTGAATAAATACCCAGTAACTGTCAATATAAATGTAGTGCGTTAAAAAAAGTTTATAAGAAGAAAAAAAAAAAGATGATAAAATATTCAAAAGAACCCCTAGTTCTCATCGATTACACTTACATTATTATATTATTATTATTATTATTATCATCATCATTATTATTAGTTACATACAGAACGCAGTAACTATCATCAACACTCGACTCACCCGACACACACTTTTATTAAATTGAATGGCTCTGTACATCTAGGTTGTTTATCTCTTATCATTCATACACATGTTAATGCGGTTTAAACTATGAAAGTGTCACAAATAATATGGAGAAGATTATTTATAAGGTAAAATAAATCAACGCACTTGAAATCGCTTTAATGAATGATTAAAACTACTTACATTTATTATTAACGTATTTAGTTGTGTGTAATTGCATCGTTTTTTTAGTTTCATTTTTTTATTTTTCCAGAGTTTCAATACTTTTTTTTTTAATTTAACAATTTTGTTAAAAAAATAACACCAATCACATTATTTAATAAACGGAATTCAAAAATACACCTCTGGCTGGTTTAATTGAATGTTCATAAATCCAAGAAATTTTATCATCATCATCTTCGTCATTGCACATCGTTATGATAAATTAATTTCATCTATAAAGTTATTTAAGTCTACGTATAATTTATAGTTGATATGCTAGCGCTAATATAATCACTTGCTTAGTTGCTATTGTTATTGCTGTCTTGAGTGATGAGACTAAAATAATAATAAATCCCACTGATGACTTCGGAGCAAGTGCTAATGAGGAAAAATGATGATAAAAAACAAGGGCACTAAAAAGTAAGAGGTCAAGTTCGGGAAATATGGTGATAATACGAGTAAACTCTGGTCTCAAACTACTGTGGTCATTGCGCGTTGCCTGGCTACAAGTAACCACTTAATACAAAACATACTATGTAGAAAAGTAATACACAACCACCAACCAAACTTTCCCATTTACATGCGTCATTGTTACTTACTATTTCAAATCATCCCCTCTACTTTAATCAACCCTAATTCCATTTTACTTTTTTTATCTACCAATAATTATTACCATAAACTTTTAATTATTTCTTCACATAAACCATATTTTTATTATCATTTTTATCATTATCAGTACTTATTTTTTAAATTTAATCAGTATTTACCTTATTATTTTGTATCAATACTCTTTTACTTACAACTGAGTAATGATAATCACAAAATTTTATTATTTCAGTCTATTTTCAGACTATTGATCGCTTCTATGACTTTTAAGTTTTAAATTTTAGATTATTTTTTTACACGACAAACATTAAAAGTTTTTTTTTTTTTTTTATTATTATTATTAAGTATAATAATGATTAGGTAAATAAATTGTATATGATTGATAAATTTATGATTATATTTATACTGAATATTAAATTTAAAAAAATCAATTCAGTAAATAAGGAACTAACTGATATTTATCATCAACAAGAAAATATTTGAGTTCTGAATACAAAATTATCTTAATAATTAAATGATATCAAAAAAAATTAGTTATAATAATAATTATTATGATTTTTGTTAAAAACAGATTTGGAAGGATGATAGGGGGTCTTCCAAGTGGTTGGATGAGGAAAGTCCTTCTTTTCCTCGTCCTTATTACTGGAGTCCTTCTAATAGCGATGTACGCTCATGCACCTCCACTTGTATCACTTCAGCCGTTTGCTCCAAGAAGGTAACTTTAAGTATATTAATAGTAATTAAAATAAAATAATTAAGTCTAAAATTATTATAAATTATTAATTATTTTGCAAATCTTGATAATTATCTTTAAAAAATATTGTAAAAAATTTTGCATGCCAACAATTTTATCCATTCACTCGTCTCACAATTAGTATGAAGCAGTTATCAATGCTATCAATTGTCAAACCGTTTAAAAATATAACAAATGAACATTTGGAGTATGAGTTACAAGATTATTTTCTTAAGCACAGGTAACAACTAAAAAATAATCAAACGGCAATTGTAAGAAAGCATTGGATAAATTATTTGTAGGATTTTTTATTTTTATTTCAACTATTGCTCGATATTGCTTTAAAATAATTTATTTTTTTTAATGTAATTTTATGAAAAATAATTAATTCTGAAATTTTTTCACGCAGAACTTTCAACTCACCCTGGTCGTGGATTTGTGTGGCAGGAAGATGTGAAAGACGTGCGGTAAAAACATCACAACGATCTTTGGCATCTTGTACGGCAACTTGTGGTGGGCATGGTCGATTACTGTGGCCAAAACCAACTGGCGATGTAATACTCGGCGAAGATAGTGTAATGCTAAATCTTCAGCAAATCGAATTTGTTACTATCAGTACGAGTGATCATGATGTCCAAAATTTACTCGAGCATGCCAAAGATATTTTTATAGGTAATTTTTTTTTATTAACTTTATACTTTTTTTGTAATTAATTTTTCATATAATCTGCATTGAAAATACGAGTTTCAATGCCTGTTGAATCAACCGAAACTAGTCAATTTCAGACCAATGCAACTGTTGCTGGGCAGGAATCAGTTATTTCTTCCCGGTGGGCAGAAAATGATGATTTTCTGCCCGCGAGATGAAGTTGCAACTTTATTTTCAATCCTATCAGAGTATCTTTTGTTTATTTTATACCTTTATAATTGTTATTCTGATCATTAACTGTACTGACATATTATAATTCTGTTACTAAGCATAAACAAGAATGACAAAAGAAAACTATTCAATTTACGAATAATGTTTAATAAAAAATAAACCATTATTTATTGAATTGTAGTTTTTAATTTTCTTAATGTTTTATAATAAAATGGTATTTTCACTATTTCTTTAAAACTATCTAGTTCTGGTTGACTCCAGACATTGAAACTAGCATTTTTAATGCAACTTAAGGTAAAGGACCCAGTTATTTATTTATTTAATTTAATTTCAATGCCAAGGCAGTATAGCCAGATGGCAAAAGTATACAAAAATAGTTACAATAAAAGTACACGTATGACTAACGAAGATATAAACTTTCAAAAATTTTAGAGATTATTGACACTTGAAATTTTATTTTAATTAAATAAAACAAATCGACTCTAATAAATTAATAAATATAATTTTTGAATCATAAATTTTAAGATAATTGATTGTTTAAGAACATTTTATTTTTTTAATTGGAATAAAATTGCAAGTGTTAATCAACTAGGCCAGTGTCAATAACTGGGTCTTTTACCTTATATGAAAAATGTAATGTGTTACGCGGGATGAAACACGATTTCAGAACGGGTGATGCCAGCCCTCTCTTCGCTTGGGCAGGCAACTTCACTCTGGTCTAAAATCGTTTCGTTTCATCCCTAGCCACACAATATACTATTAATAATTTACTAAAATTAAAAATAAACTTAAATCGAATATAAAAAGTTATTAAAAAATGGTTTTATTTTTAGGAAACATCAGAAATTTAGAAAAGGCTGCAACAGCGAAAGGGCAATCGAATATCGACAATTTTGTGATATATTTAAGTGCCGGTGATGGAAAAGGAACAAAGCTCATGTTAGACACCGATGAATCGTACAAACTTGAAGTCAAACTGAATAATAAATATCTCGAAGGAAGAATAACCGCAAATAGTTATCACGGAGTGCGACATGGTTTAGAGACGTTGAGTCAATTGTTCTGGTGGGACGAGATAGCGGGAAAGCAAGGAGGGCTTCGTGTTCTTTCAAATGTTTACGTCATTGATAAGCCAACATTTCACTATCGTGGGCTGTTGATTGATACCGGAAGACAATTTTTTCCAATCGAGCAGTTAAAACGAGTTGTTGATGGTATGGCAGCGTCAAAGCTAAATACTTTTCACTGGCATCTAACAGACTCGCAGAGTTTTCCATTCGATTCAACAATCTTTCCCCATATGGCACGTTGGGGAGCTTACAGTGCCGAAGAAACTTATTCATCTGCCGATATCAAAGATCTTGTAGACTATGCCAGAATACGTGGGATAAGGATTATCGTAGAAATCGACAGTCCAGCTCATGCTGGCGCTGGATGGCAGTGGGGTCCAGAGCACGGACTCGGTGAACTAGCACTCTGTGTTGATCAAGAACCTTGGTCGTCTTATTGTGGTGAACCGAACTGCGGACAGCTCAATCCAATAAATAAACATACTTACAAAATAATAGAAGAACTTTATAAAGAATTATTAGATCTCACGGAAGTCCGCGATATTATACATTTGGGTGGTGATGAAGTTAATCTTGATTGTTGGGCCCAGTACAGTAATATTACTCAAGCAATGCAAGCACAAAATTTTACAGATCTTCATGCCCTTTGGGCTGACTTTGAAGGTAAAATTTATCGACGAATTGTTCATGCTAATCGAGATCAAACACCTAAGGCTGCTATTTTATGGAGCTCACCGTTAACTAAACGTCCGTGGATTACCTCGCAGCCGTTTGATCCTAAGGTACATGTCATACAGTCTTGGGGTGGAAGCACTTGGCCAGAGACTGGTGATTTGTTAGAAGACGGTTTTCGGGTCATTTTATCCCATGTCGACGCCTGGTATTTAGACTGTGGATTCGGTAAATGGCGAGAAACTGGTGAAGCTGCGTGTGGAGAGTATCGTACTTGGCAAACTGTTTATAATCATCGACCTTGGAGAGATTATCCGTCGTCGATGCATTTAATAATGGGAGGTGAAGCTGCCTTATGGAGTGAGCAAATCGGACAGGCTTCACTTGGACCTAGATTATGGCCTAGAGCTTCGGCATTCGCTGAAAGATTATGGTTAATTTTTTATATATTATTTAGGGTGGTCACCTTTTTGATAATTAAAAAAAAACTCTCTGATTTTACATATTTTGGTTTTTAACCCTAGACTGGTCACAACGTATGAGCGTGACGCCGCGCTCAATTATATTTTTTTTTATTACATCTTCAACATTTACTAAAATTATTCAAAAAAAAAATTTGACTTTGTTCCTTAAACATTTTAGAACATATTAATAACTAGCTGTTACTCGCCCGCTCCGCTGGGCGCTTTATAGAATTGCATTTTTAGATCTAGGCTTGAAATTTAATTAGAGTATTGTTTTGACTTACACAGATTCCTAATTCTATCGAATTGGTATGCACCTTTTATCCATGTAATTATTCTAGCTAATATTCATTGTAACTTTCAATGTGCAATCATTATAACATTCCCGTGTCCTTTTACAAAAATTAATAATAATTGATATGAAAAAAAATTTTTAATGAGCATTGAAAGTTTCAGTTAAAGAAATCGCAGGTCTCATAAGTGAAGAAATCTGCCTAGTATATAACCATAACCAATAGAATTAAAAATTTATTTAAACAAGTGACAATCGAATAGAATAAATTGAGTCACATTAAAAATTTATTATTTCTAAGTCAAAAAAATATAGGTTCCGGATAAGTAATCACCAACATTTCATATACTAAAACTTTCTCCGAAACACACTGCATTTTATGGTATAAGTATTATTCCGATTGGTTCAGTAGATTTCGCAGTATAACCGGACAAAAAAACCGGCTCTCTATTTATTAGTATTGATTAATAATTTTTTCATATATCTTTGAAAACGTTAAATTATTGAAAAAAAATTTGTGGCAATTCGCAGGGCTTTCCTCATCACTTGACCAAAGTCGTTAGGTCGCGTTTGTTGACCAGTTTAGGGTTAATAATTCAATGAATCCAATTAATTATTTGATTAAAAAAATTTTTAATTTCCAAAATCGATGACCACCATGTTAAGTAATATAATTTATATTAATTTACTAAATATTAATGGTTTATTCTTTTTTTTTTTTTTTTTTTTTTTTTTTAGGAGTGATCCACCTGGCTCAGGATATACTACGGAAGAATCAGTTTATACAAGATTAGCAGCTCATATTGATCTCTTACAGGCACGTGGTTTTAAAACTGAAGCAATGTGGCCGCAATGGTGTACTCACAATCCTGGTAAATGTCTTTGACCGCATTCCAGATAGAATAAAAATCGTTTATGTCGAGTTATTGGGAATCTCAAGTGTCGGAAAAACACTTAATGTAAAAAATTAATAATTTTATAAATGAACATTTTTTTTAATGATAATTGTAAATATTGAAACATAATTATGATAATGATAAATAATTGAGAATTTTTTATAATTGAGGCTGTTCAAGTTGTAAATTGTTAATATTTATAGTAAATTTATTTGTCATCGTGTGCTTGAATTAGAAAATTGCATCGATAATAAAAGCTTCAGTACACGAATTTTAGTATATTAAATGAATAAAAACGAATAATTAAGAAAATAGTTGATTAAATTATGAAAGACATTTTAAATTTATTGTTAGTTTTTATTGATGAGTTTGAGAGCTTAATAAAATTGTAGGTTTTTATACATACCGAGAAAAAAAAATAATTAAGTAATAATTACAAAAAATAGATTAGATTAAAAAAAGTACATTAAAGAACGTACATAATTTTTTTAATAGTATTATTTTGAGCGAGTGAAAGACAGTTTTTTTTGTTATATATTATCATAAATCATTTGAATGGAAACAAAAATGTGAAAAAGAAAAATTAAGAAAGTAAAGTTTTTGATTATCAATTCAATATTTATAAAAAAAGAAAGATAAACAAGTATTAATTAATAATGTTGGCATTTTATATTCTTAGTGCCTTTTTAATTCTTAATTCAGTTTTATTATATTTAAATAAAATACAAACCGTATACCGTAAATAATAAATATCAACGAGTGAAAAATAATTTTAAAATGCCGAAATAATAAAAAAAAGAATTTAAAGTGATAATTGTAAAAAATTAATTAATGTGAAATGAAATTATCGCCAATAATTAATTTATGTGTGCAATTTTTCATAATAAGTATATGCTGTTTAAATGAATATCAAATCAAAACAAAATATAATAATAATAATTATGAATTAATCTAAGGAGTAGAATGAGTATTAAACAAAAGGAAATAAACAGTTATATTAACTTACGATAAATTCAATTAATATTAATTAATAAATTGATTAAAAATTGTATAATTTATTTAAATTGAATGTATATGATGTAATATAGTGTAAAATACGATTACTGATGAGATTTATTATAAAATATTGTTTTAGATTTTTTTTTGTTCATTTAATGATTACTTTTGATAAATAAAAATTTTTTATACACAATAATTAAGGCCAAGATAACTTAATTTTTTAAAATTCCACTACAGAATATTGTTCTGTTAATTTATTAATTATTATTAAATAATAATTTGTTGTAAGTTTGTATAATTAAATTAGATTATTAAGATTAATTTTGAAGAATGAATCTTTGCTTCAACCAAGTATAAATGCTACTAATAATTAATTTAAATGTCAAACTTATAGCTACCTTTTATACCTGGATTAGATTAGATAAAAATTAAGATGGCCTATGGATGATTACTGTTAATATTAGAATCAATAATAAAATATTATAATGTAAATATTTAAAAATTGTGTACATTTGTATTGTACATAAAATTCAAGAGTAATTATAACATGTACTTATAAATTTATATGGATATATTCATAGCATGTGAGTGGATAATAACTATTGATATTATTCATTATCATGCTAATAACACTAGCAATTGAGTAAATAGTATTAATTGCTGATTAATGCCATACGCCTGTCAATAAATTAAATCTATACAGTATACAAGTACATCCTACAATATCTTTGCCAGAATTAGAATAAAAGGTCATTCAGAAAAAATCGACAACATAAATAATAATAAAAAAAAATAATTTGTACAAGTTTTTTACATTTCTCAAAACACAAAAATATTTCATTATGCACGAAAAAATTAATTGTAATACTTAAGTTATTATATCTGTTTGTATTAATTCATAAAATCGGTGTTAAACATCGTTAATATTATTGTAAACGTTAAAATTATTATTATCAATTTAAAACATTTGTTGAATAAAAAATTGTCAAGTATTATACAAATATATTGTAATTTTTTTCTCATTAAAAAAAACATTTCTTTTAACCCATTAACCCTTTTATTTTGTACACTTTATACAGATTAAAATGTTTTAAGTGTTATAATAATAATAATAATTTTTCTATTTTATTACTCTAAATAAATGTATCTTTAAATATTTATTGATTAAATAGTTGTTAGATATTTTTATTTAAACAATGCATTGTAGTATTAATAATTAGAAAATAATATTGGCAAAACAAAATTATATAGACAACTAAAATTGTGTTATTACTTTAAATGTATCTCCTGGTTTATTAATCAAAATAATATTTGCATTTAATACACTTTATCAAATTGCTGATTTGATGGATCGTTTTTCAGAAACGAAAACTGAAACCAATAAATATTGAAGAACAAACATTGTCAAAAAATTGATACGAAATCCTCTTGATAATTAATATATAGTACATACAATTTTAATACTCATTAATAGAAATTATCAAATAATATTTTTGATTGTCAATAAGTAATCAAATTAGCAGGCGTTGATAGCTGTCAGTGCAATATTACAATATTAAAATTGACATCTGATTGACGCTTGCGCGATTTAATGCGCGGAAAACTATTTAAGCCTCAAGATTTATTCCCGGGTAATGTGGTCAGACTCATCTCAATCGCCGGCGAAAAAAGATGCGTTTTATTTGTTCAATAAATTTATTGAAATTTTTCAAGTGCATTGAAAATTAAAAATTAAAAATTAATTGTATATGTGATAAAATAAAAAAATAGTTTTTTAATTCTTAGTGTCATTGCTTGAACAATTGTTTATGAAAATGGATAATATCGATGAATTTATACTAAATCAACAAAATTTTTGTCATCAATTAATGAAAGACCGTAAGTTTTATCATAAACAATTTAATATTTGTAAAGTAAAATTTTAAAAGTTAAAATCAAAAATTTACCATGAAATAATAAAATACACGCGTTATCGTATCATAAATATATTTGAAAATCTATTTGAACTTTGAATTCGTGAATTGACGTATAACAACAATTGATATTGATATTTATTTGCTCATCTCGTCTATTCATAAACTTTCCAGGAACATTGAAAAAAAATAAAAAAATAAAAAAACAATAAAATAAAAAAAGGAATAACCGTACATAAGAGTATTGTCCTCATATATGATTTATGACCTCTCGACACCAACAACAATATGTTTTATTCATTGTTGTTTATATTATTTTATTTGCAAGCATTTTTTATTTTATTTATTTACTTTTTTTTTACCCATCGAAATATTCTGTCAATGCATTGGATTTAATAAATAACGAGAAAACATTAAAATTGACGGTAAAATAAATAACATTCAAGTGTTTTTAAAGTTTTAATGAAAGCGTTTATAATCGAATTAAGAGTTCGTCAGTTCAATAATAATAACTTTGATAATTACTTTTAAATATTTTAAATTTGATTAAAAAATAGTATATTGTGCAACAAGTGCGACAAGTTGTCGATTGCCCACGAAAGCGAAGTTGAACGCACGAGCGAAGCGAGTCATTCGTTTGAGTGGGTAATCGACAACGTCGCACGAGTTGCACATACTATTTTGTATTACAAATGCGGTGATATATGTGGGTACAAAATTGGGGTCCAGGGGCGGAGCCCCGGCGGGGGGTTGGGGGGCGGAACCTTCCCAGTCCCTAAAAACAAATAAAAAGTTAAAAAAAAAGAAACAAATATACATACATTAGATAATAAATGCAAAGTAATTAATTTAATTAACAAAAAATAAATTTTACACACTGAAACAATCAACACATAAAATTAAATGACATTAAATTTAGCTGTCACAACAATTTTTTAATTTTCTTTAACAAACAAATTTGTTTCAAAAAATTATTCATAAAAATTGTATTTTTTATTTTATAAATTTCCTACATGTCAATTTTTAAAAAAATTTTTTCATGTCATAATTTATTTTTTGCAAAAATTATCATATTTCTGCTAAATTAATTTTCATCGCAATTAAACAGCTCAATATTAATAAATTATTTTTACTTTCGTTAAAAATATGAACTTTGTAATGTCAACCTCACTTCTTTAATATTGACAGTTAGATTGTGTTTTTTTTTTTGTTATTTATTTTAATTTTAGCAGTTTTCACAGTCAATTGCATGCGACAAGGGTAGTTTGAGTACACCAAGAATAATTTGCGTGCGACAAGTAAACTTGTCGCATTCAAAAAACAGTTTCATTTAAGAATAAACTCACACATAATTTTAAAATGGGCAAACGGCTCTTTTTCAACCGCAACAGCGAGCGTCAAGATACTACTTTTCCCGCATGAGTAATACAAAAATTATTTGTTAATTTTAAAACTTTTAAGAGAATTTATTAAGTCTTTGAATGCCAGTTATTGATTTTATGATTGAATTAACAGTTATATCAATAATCTCTATTAAATATAATTACGTTATAATACGGAGGTTAAACTTTCGAGAACTTGCGAGAAAATAAAAGGACAGTTATATGTTTTAGCCATCTAGTGGCAGGAAACGTGTCACTTTAAAGCATCAAAATTTTACGCTATTAGATAAAATTGCTAAAACTAGCTATTGAGACTTTGTGGTATCAATAACTAGGTCAATTGCGTTAACTTGAAAAGTTAATATCATACGATCAGAGTAATTATTTAATTATTAAATAGAAGTAGGTATTAATAAAATTATATATAAATATAGATGTGAAAGTAAATTTAACGAACCATTGTCCACCGTTTTTTGACGGACTTCTTTGTTGGCCACCGTCTAACTCCAATCAAACGATAAATCTTCCGTGTCCACCACACTATGTACTTGGCTATGAAAATCCTCATGGCAATGCTGTTGCTACAAAATACTGTAATATTTATGGCGAGTGGTACAGAAACAATGAAGGAGTTATTTGGAGTAACTACACACAATGTACTCCACCTCCAGGAGAATTTATTACAGTGATAAGGACTTTAGAATTTCCACGTTCGGAATATGGAAAGTTTTGTAATGCAACTCTTTTAACTGTAAGTTATTATTTTTATAATTATTAACAATTATTTTCTTATTTTTAACTATTTTATAAATATAAATTTTAAAAAATTAAATAAAGAAAGAAAAATAAATGTTAAAAATTAGGGCTTAAAAAAGTAACGAAGCACTTGAGGCTTTTTGTAAGAGATCTTGACATTTAAAACAAAAGTTTTTAGAACGTAGAAAATTATTTATTATAGTTTGCTACTACAATTTTTCGTTTTGGAAAAAGATTTTCATGATCATATAAAAGACATTTATTTATATTTTACTTTAATTTCAGTTATTTTTACATAAAACAAATATTCAACTAATGTTATATCATTTATATTTAATATTTTTAAAATAATGAGCCGTTTTCATGCGATAAGTTTATAAATAATATAAGATAGTTCTAAATAAATTTTAGGTTTTGCTGTAATGATTCTTTATAATCATACACTATCGAAGTATCTTGTATGTGCAAAACTCCAGATAACAGTTAGACCCCTATGAATTCATTATCGTTGCATAAGCAATACAGTTTATAAAACTAAGTTGATACAAAGCACTACGGCTTTTGATATTCCTAAATTTAATTGTTGAGAAAAAAAGAGAGTTTCGTGATAAAAAATTAGAGATTTTGGTAATAATTAAAAAAGGATAAAACTGAATTTGCAAATATTGACTAAAAAAAATTTTTATTATAGACATGGTTACCAATTATCAAGACTATTTCAATAATTGGCTACGCATCATCATTCCTAACGTTGATAGCTGCCATGACAATATTCTTATTCATAAGAAAACTGCAAAACTCACGTAATCGGCTTCATATGAATTTATTTTCATCATTTATAATGAGAGCATCGATGGCACTTTTGAAAGATTGGCTCTTTGTAGACGGAGTTGGGCTTTCATGGAATGTCGTTTCAATAGATGGTAAAAGTGCATACATCAAAGAGAAAAATGTAATTTTTTCCAAGTCTCATAACTACACTATATGTTTATGAAATTCTGTTTATAAGTTTCCCTTATTTTTTACTTTTGTTTGTGGTCCGGTAACGTTAAGTATATTTACTTATATTGATTCACCCTTTCATCCCCAAGATGGTTTCAGTAAACGAAGGAAGGCATTATGTTTACTAAAGTATACTTTTAATGAAAAATAAAAGGATTTGCATGAAAACTTTTTATATTAATTAAAACTAGCATCGATTATTCATAACTTTTTTTTTCAATTTTATTACTTATAAACAGAAGCCAGATCTATACATATATAAATATAAACTGTATTAGTTGTAAATGTTGATAATATTTTTATAACTTTTTAGATTTGGGTTTGCAAAGTTATTACAAGTTTGTGGCAGTACTCAATTGTCGCCAATTACTCGTGGATATTTATAGAGGGCTTGTATCTTCACAACCTTATTTTTTTTTCATTTACTGATACTTCAGCTATAACGTGCTACACAGTATTTGGATGGAGTGTACCATTAGCTGTAGTAATTATCTGGATAATCTTACGTATTATCAAAGAAGACACACTGTGTTGGACTACGCACAATAATCAATCATTCTTTCTTATTATACGTATTCCAATTATTATTTCTATAATGGTAAATTAATTTTTATTATTACTAAAATTGTTATACAATTATCAGCAGTTTCTTTATCCACTACATGAACGTAGAGTTAAATTCTTAAAAAATATATTTTTTTAATTCACAAACTTCATGATTTCAACTGTTAAAGTTATCAAAAAATTAATCCCCGAAAGGCATACTGAATATTAAGTACCCAGGTTTCAATTTTGTTTGAACAGTTTTCGATGTATTTTTTTTATTCCTCATTTTTTTCAAAATATGAGTAATAGAAGAGATCCGAGGTATTACATACTTAAGTGTGCCTAAATCGAGGATTAGAAGTATTAGTTAAATTACTTGAATTACGACGAGAATGTATACCAATAACAGTTTTTGTCGACTTTTATGCAAATTCAACTATCAAAACATATCTACTATTATTTTTTATAATTTTAATTTTAAAGAAAACATAAGTCTGAATAGGAGTATCTTCATACAAAAATATTCTTAAAGTTATTTTCCTATTTCACATTATAATTACGGCAAATTCATTAAATATACCTAAAAATTTCATGGAACTGTTATATATTTATCATTTATCGCTCGTTATTACATTTACTTATTGATTACATTAACAAACTTGTGACTGATTAAACAAAAATATACTTTTCAATTTTTTAGAACTACACTCTTTTAAAAATTTTCTTTAATAAAATTCAATTAGAATTTAAATACTCAGAAATATTTTTGTCTGAACGATCAATAATTTTCAGTAACATACTATATATCAATTAATAATTTATTTTTAATTTTTCTGTTATATAGTTCAACTTTGTTCTTTTTATAAATATTGTACGAGTATTGCTAATAAAAATGAAAACATCGGTGTACTTGCAGCGGAAAAAAATGCAATATAGAAAATGGGCAAAATCAACTTTAGTTCTCATACCGTTATTCGGTGCACACTACGCTATTTTTTTAGGTCTTTCTTATCATAGAGACTATCAACTCGAACTTATTTGGCTTTTCTGGGACCAGTTTTTTGCTTCATTCCAAGTAAAGATAATTCAATTAATTTATATACAATTTTACCAATTGATTGTTTCTGACAAAAATTTTTTTTGTTTTCTCAAGGGATCAGTTGTAGCTCTGCTTTATTGTTTTCTCAACGGAGAAGTGAGAGCGGAATTAAAACGAACATGGAGAATACGTAGATCACGACGTGGTGTCGATTCACTAAGTTTCTCTAATCGAAATTTAATTAAATCGCCAGAACTTCGTAACCAACATCGATTTAATCATAATAAAAATAAGAATGTATCTATATTATAGAAATACGTATATATATGTTTATAAAATATTTCGATTATCTATAGTTAATACATTTATTAATGTTATCAGACTTAATTTTTTATTTGCTAAAAGAATTTTAAAAAAAGTTAAAAATAAAATGAAATTTAATATTAATTATGTGGTATTTTACAAGTAACAGTGACCTTGATTTTGAAGACACCACTCAGGTTCCAAGCTATCTGCGAAAATTCCTCGTTTAACTAAGCGTTCGCGATGACGAAGCATACGATGTTCTGCGTGCATCCATGATGATTGTGGCTCAGCCCATAATCTTTCAGCCATTGCTGCCGCTCGAGGCCATAATCGTGAATCTACCGAAGTACTATCTACTTGTTCAGACCACAGTGTTGCTTCACCACCTGATAATTAAAAAAAAAAAAAAATGAATATTTTTTAGTACACGAGAATAATAAATTTGATATGATAAAAATTGCTGGATATAAATGAACTGCAACATTTAATTACTTTTAGTAATTTATCAGTCATTTTATAAAACTACTAGACTGTTTTAAAGGATAATATTTACCAAGAATTAAATGTTTTTTATCTTCAAATCCTTGGCTCTTGACCATTCTCAAAGGGGAGTTTTCATAAATTTTTTGCCATCCTTTGTAAGGCGCGCACCAGTTTGTCCCTTCGCCAACCCAAGCTCCGAAGCTAAAAATAAAAAAGAAATACAGAGTTAAATTAATAGCAATTGAACGTGTAACCAAATAATCGATACCTGTTAAATGGTTAATTACTCACCCGCAGTCTAGATAAAGTGCGTCGTAGTTTGAAAAAATAACTTTGAAGTCATTTTTTATTAATCTATTGATCGTCAAGTCAAGACCAGTAGTCCATATCTGTATAATATATTTCTCAGGATCTAAATGTTTTAAATTTTCTTCGCTGGTAAGTCCACTTGTCCATAAAATAACAGGTATGTCTTTGCCACCATTGGCTAATTTTAACTTTTCGTAAGCTCGTTTTTGGAACATATCCCAGAGTTCAATAAAACTTAACTCGGATAAATCCCATCCTTTTTCAATCATCCACTTGCGAACAGGCTCGGAAGTATTCCAACAATTAATATTAACTTCATCTCCACCCATATGGAAAATGTCAGGCTTGAAATCATCGATCATGTCTTTGTAAATTCCCTCAAGTATTTCATAAACTCTTTCACTAGCTGGATTCAATTGACCGCAAGGCGGTTCAACGCAGTACTTTGTCCAGGGTTCAGCACGGAAACACACTGTGGCATTGTCGCCAACCCATTGCCAGCCCTCACCTACATGAGCTGGAGCATCAAACTCTGGAAGTACACGAACGCCATTAAGGAGACCAAATTCAACAATTTCTTGAATATCTTCAGCGTTGTACACTTTACTAGGTGTGTAAGCTCCATATCTGGACATGTTGGGCCACGTACGACTGACATAAGGGAAGCTATGAGAGTCTGTAATATGCCAGTGAAACGTATTTAATTTAGACATACCCATAGCTTCAATGGTCCTTAATATTGATGCTTTATCCATATAATTACGACTGGTATCCAGTAATACCCCACGGTAGGGATATACTGGACCGTCAGTTATATGAACATCACGTACTACTTGAATTTCATTAGTCAAGTCATTGAAGACTATCAATTGAGACAATGTTTCAATACCATGACGTATTCCAAAGTAATTGTCTCCACTTATTGTTGCGGTTATTTCATCGCTGTTCGGTTGGTATATCTCCAGTGTGTAATTTTCGTTGGTTTTTAATGTTAAAGTAGAATCATCATCGTTCTTTAAACCTTGTATATTTATATTGAGACTTAACCCACCAGATTTTACTAGTTTTCCACCCTGCTTCTTGACATTTACTTTAAGTATCTCAACATTACGAAGCAAAAGACTTCCAACTTTTGATTTTGGATTTATTGAACGGACTTGGATCTTGTCCGGGTTTAAGTGTGCCACAAAATTACCAAAAGATAAATGACCTGTTGGCTTGGGCCACAATGCACCTCCTTGACCGCAAAATAGCTGGCAAACTCCCAAAGACAACGGTAATGTTACACTGGGTGTTATCTCCTGTTTCTTGCAATATCCGCTGGTACATTTGTAATGCCATGGTGAACTGAAATTAAAATATTTATTATTATTGCTACTACTACTACTTTACTGTTATAAGTATGAGTGACAACGATAATACTTTCAAAGTGAAAGTTTTAAATTAGAGATTAAAATTAAACAACTAGATCAGAATCTTGATTTAGATTTAATATTAATAAAAGTTATTTAAAATTTAATATTGAGTTGAGTATAAGGAGTATTTAATTAAAAATAGTTAGTTAATAATGATATAAAATATAATTAAGAAAAAAAATTACCTGAAAAGTTGAGCTTCAGTACAATAGCTTTGTAGTGCTAATACAGCAATAAGTATGCCAAACATTCCAGTAAAAATGATAGTAGTTATGATCAACCAGCGACTTTTCAATTGCGATCGAGATCGCCGGTATAAGTACGATTTAATTCTATCCATGGTTGTATTAGGTTGAAAAAGAAGGGGAATGATATTTTAAGTGGGGATATATTTACACAGTCAAGGGTGATTGTAAACTTGAAATCTACTATCAAACGTTTTAACAATAAATATAAAATACATAAATTATCAATTTAATAGAGACCCGTCTAACTTGAATGCTACTTTATTTTTTATTTTCACCGAAAATATTTTACTGATTAATATTTAATATTTTTTATATTTAAATCTTATATTACCATAATAAAGATAAATTATTTCAATTTCTCATCATAAAAATTTGCATTTTTATGTTAATAAAAGCTATTTTATTCAACTTATTTATAGTATTTTCAAATAATTTTTAGCATAACTTGATTATTTGACGACCCGCAAGTAACTAAATAATTATATATATATATATATATATATATACTTATATGTTTATCACGTATCAAGTTGTCATTGAGTATTTTTTTCTATATAGAGACTGTTATAGCATAGATATAAAATTTTTACGTATAACGTATGTATTATTTAAATTAAAGTAAATAATTCAAACGAAAATTTTTTTTCTCACAATGGAAAAAAAAATTAAAACAAGCAATTTTTTTAAATTTATTAATAAACTACGATTCAATAGATTGATTTTTGAAAAAATAATTATTCAATAAAATATAAAATTGAATTTTTAAAAAAAGCATAAGTATTATTTTATAAATATAATCAATGAAATAGCTGTTATAGAACTTAGATAATTTATAAAATGTTTATTGTGAAAGAAAATTCATTTCAAAAAAATAGAAAAATGAATTACAAGATTTAATTGTACAATAAATATTATCCCTGAAACTTTTTAGTTCATTAATTTAATTCAGATAGTTGTTTTAATTTTCAATATTATAAATTAATTATATATTGGTTTTAAAAAATCATTGAATTCAATGAAAAAAATTATATTCAAATTATCAGCACTCTTGGGATATATTAATATTATTATGTTTTACTCATCACCACGGATAGTACGATATTTAGCAAGTTCATTTGGAAACACTTGATTCAATTCAACAAGCAATCTAGCCTTGAATTTTCTATAAGCATCAATCTTCCCCTTGACTTGTTCATTTTTCGTTAAAGCCTTCTCGATACAATCCTTTGTATAAAGTTGCGGATTTCTACCTTGATCAATGTAGCTGTGCAATAAAATAAAAATAAAATTAGATATTTATTATCTTAATAATCAATAATAATAAACCGGTTTATAGTATTTATTTTATTTTATTTTGTTTTTAAGAATTTAAGATATGAAACCAGTTAGTTAACTTACTCAAATACTTCCAAGGGCACATGAACATCTTGGACCTGAGATTTTAGTTTGTCTATTTCTTGCAGTCCGCTTACCAAAGTTTGACTAAAAAAAATCATTCAAATAAATTTTCATTTTCCGCGCCAGTTTTAATTATTGAAACGCCATCTGTCACAACAAATTTTATTTTTTAATATAAAAATATAATTTAACAATTAGTGATATAAAATAATTCATTTTTTTGTATTATGCAAATATACTATGAATTAATCATAAATGTACACTTATTTTTTTAATCAATAATAATTAAATTTTTTAAACATTCAATTACTTGAAGAATGAATTTGCTATGACGAAAAAGACGTAACAATATTAGATGTGTAAATAGATGATGTCTAAAAATGATACATTAATTATAAAAAATGTATTTTATTGACTTACATTTTCTGATTAAGTACATTCTGTCCTTGAGGTTGAAAATCACTTACAATAATACGTATTTGTCGTACATTTTCAATAAATAATTCGAGTTGACCTTCTAGATTTTCTAGTGTTGACGCCATCTTTATTTATATATACATAAAGGTTATGGAGACGATACCGTGTATATAGTCTCCATAAAATCAAAGGTACTCTAACGCCATCAGAATGCGTTCAAACAGCAAACTAAATATTTTAGTATAATTTATTCGATTGAAAAAAAAAAAAAAATTGTTTATAAAATTTATGGAGTAAATAGCAATCGGTTGTTGTCATTGTATAATTATTCATTCGTCTTTTGTAATTTTGATAATAAACCATGATGAGGCACGTGATTATTGGTAAGTTACTTAAAAATATAGTAATTATTAATTATTGTGTGTATTATTTATTTACACATTTATCAAAATAAAACAAATTGTTATGTAATTTTTTAAAAATATTTCAGGTGGTGGTACCGGTTTCATTGGAAGAGCACTTGCATATTCGCTCAGAAATGAAGGCCATACTGTTTCTATTATATCCCAAAACACAAGGGGTCCTGAATATATTTCATGGGTGAATTTTATTAAAAACAAATAATGATAATTGTATGGTAGTCATATTTTTAAACATTTGGATACTTGGAAATTTAAATTTTGAAAAATTATTTTTTTCTAAATGTGACTACTATTTCTCGATTTTAATGATACTGAAATTGAAAGACATCTAATAATTTTTAAGAATTTATTAACAAATTAATTTATCAAAAAAAAAATTATTTAAAAAATATCATATTTCAGAGCCTTTAAAAATTACAAATGAAATTTTTTAAAATAATTTTTTGCACCTTGTTTATTATTCAAGAAAAATAAAAAACTCGTCGAGTGCCTGCTAATTTCAGTGTCATTGATTTTATTGATTTTTAAATAAAAATAAATAATGATTTTTTAGGAAACTTTATCGATAAAAGGATTGCCTGAAGATACAACAGACGTAATTAATGTTTCTGGACAAAATATTTTAGATCCAATGAAACGATGGAATGAAGAATTTAAAAATGAAGTATGGAATAGCCGAGTCCGAACAACAAAATTACTAGCGAATGCTGTCAATAAAAAATCTGATGTTAAATCATTTCTCACAATATCTGGAGTCGCGTATTATAAACCTGATGATAATAAAGAATACAATGAGTATGATAAATGTGAGCCGTATGATTATTTATCAGGTGAATATATGAATACTTATAGATTATTATCGTTTGTATTTTATTTTTAATTTTATTTAATGTATCTACTTGTAGAATTTTATTTGCAGAATTGACACATGCTTGGGAAAAAGCTGCGGAACTTTCTCCGAATTCGTCATGTCGACAGATCACAATAAGATCTGGTGTAGTGTTGGGAAGATATGGTGGTATGATTCAACAAGTAATAATCCCTTTTTTCCTAGGCCTCGGTGGCCCTATTGGCAGTGGAAAACAAATCATGCCTTGGATTCATATAAGTGATTTAGTTGACTTATTTCGTTTTGCAATTGAAGAAGAAAAAGTCAAGGGTATTTTGAATGGCGTTTCACCTCAGGTATTTTATAATGTTACTTATTACTTATTACAAATTTTTATTAATGAATTTTAAATATTTGATATTTCAGATCATAACGAATAAAGAATTTGCTAAAGCTTTTGGCCGAGCAATGTGGAGACCGGCGTTTATTCCATTACCAGAATTCGCAGTTAATCTTATTTTTAGTTCAGAGCGAGCCAGAGTAAATATCTCGATTATGAATAAACTATACACAGTTTTTTTATTTTATTAGATACCTAGTTATAATGATGAAAAGATTTTGAGATTTATGACTGCATTTTTTTTCTTTTAGATCATGACAGACGGTCAAAAAGTAATACCTAAACGAGTACTTGAGTATGGTTTCGAGTATTCGTTTCCACAAATTGATGAGGCATGCCAACAATTTGCTGATATCGCTTATCCGCATTCATATTAGTAACTGAATAGCTTTTCTCTTTATTATAAAAAAAAAAAATTAAAGTACTGGATAATAAAAAGTTGTATTATTATTTATTATCAAAAATACGATACTGAAATCAGCCGATACTTGAAAATTGTTTGATATTGTTTGAAAAATAGACTAGGTCATGAAAATTATTTAAAAAAAAATTGCATTTATAATTTTTTAGAGCTTTTAGTTATGGAATTTTTTAGATTAATTTTCCTTGCTATAGTTATTTGTTAAAAAAATTCTAAAAATGATCAAATATCTCTTAACTAAGTTAGCCGACATTTAAAAATTTTTAAGATTTTTTTTTAATAAAGAAAATGATTACAAAAAAAAAAAAATTTTTTCATTTGTAAAAAAACTAAGTGCAATTTTTTAAAAATATTTTTTTGTTCTAATTTAATCATCAAAAAAAAAAAAAAAAAAATTAAAAACGTCGGCTAACTTAAGTATTATCTTAATTTTAGTATCATTCAAAAACTTCTTTTTCACATAAAATTTATTTGCAAAAATTAATGGAGCTCCATATCTATGATATTGTTATGAATGAAATATTATTTATACTGTTGTATTTGTAGCATTTAAATAAAATTTTAAAATATAATTGACAATTGTCATCATTTTTTTTGTTATAAAACGCTTGGAAAAAATATTTAAAAAGTATTTTCAATGTTTTTGTTTTACTAAAAATCAACTAAAAAAAAAAAAGTTCATTTAAAACTGTTTTATCGACTGAAACCCTAGTAATAAGTAAAAAAAACTAAGTATAAAATTCAAAATGGCTGATGCGATGCGCGCTCAGCTGTTGTTTACCGACAAATGCGTGTCAAAGAAACTAAACGAAACATTGTAAAGCAGATTGGATTGGTGAGTAAGGTTCGAAGTTTTTTTTTGTTCACCATTTGTCGACAATTATTATTAGTTAACATTTAAAAACCAGTGTGTTCTATTGTTATAACAATAATACTCAAGATGATGAAATTTTGTAGTAATAATTTAAGTAATCCATTAAAAATAACTGTTAATTAATCCACAAAAGTATATAACACCGTAAGCCAACGAATAATAATAACCACAACAGTTCTAGAAATAATAATAATTACACCAATAATAAAAATAATCATAATAATAACAACAACAATAACAAAAGCTTCAACGTGAATGTGTGATCAGTAAAATAATAAAATAAAAGAGACAAATCGATGGGGAAAGCTATCAGAAGCAGGTCAGCGATGATATTCAATATTAAAGTAACGAGTAACTGACCTAACTTTTCTTCAAAACAATAAAAGGATCCAGAGGAACAACGCATGATATATTATTTTATGAAGCGTTAAGGTTAATGTTCTACGTGTGGCCAAAGGGACACTAAGGTCAGTTTTTTACATTCTTCAATACTCATTTATATTCATATTAATAATTCATACTCAATTGCTGTACATAAATACATTGACCATTAGTTGTTAATATTTTTGTAACTATTGGCTTGATATCTTTGTACTGGCTCTATTATTCATTTTTTATTCATTGACAGAGATAATTAATTTTTATAGACAGACATACTAAAATTAGTTTACATAAAACTAAATGATAATAGTTCATTGGTTTGAATACTCTAAAATGAAATAAATAAGATAAAATGACATAAAACATAAGACATGAGAGAATAAATTAATTAATCTTGTTAAGTCTAATCTCAGTGCTGTAAATGCATTTGACGACAAAAATGATGACGTAAACATTGTAAGAACAAGGTACTTGTTTAGAATTTAAGTTGAGATATATTGAGGTAAGTAGTATGTAATATATACAGGGGATGGAGCAATGAGTAAGCAAATTGAAGGCTTCTTACTTGTGTACACTCGTTTTTAATTTTTATTAGGTTAGGTTTATTTAATTAATTTTTATTTATTGCTGTAATTAATTATATATAATATTTAAATATAATTTTGATACCAATAAAATTAATAGATTATTTTTTATAATATAATTACAGGGTGCAGTATGAACGCAAGAACTCAGTTGTTTGAACTAAGCATGGAGGGTCGTCAAGTTGATGAAGCCGTTGCAAGTATATTTCACAGTGTGTTATTTCATCGTAGTCTTGGCAAATTCAAATATAAACAAGAAGGAAGTTATTCAGTAGGCACCCTTGGCTATCAAGATGTTGATTGTGATTTTATTGATTTTACTTATGTTTGTTGTTCTTCTGTGCATCTGGACCAAACATTAAAGAGAGAAATATCTGGTTTCTCCGAGGCGTTGAGATCAACAGATAGTCCTGGTTCTGGACAAATATCATTGGAATTTTTTCAAAAGAAAAAAAATCGTTGGCCTTTTCAACCGGAGTGTATACCATGGGAAGTATGGACTGTTAGATTAGAGCTTATTAAATTAGCGACCGAACACGAGAGACAAATATGTCGGGAAAAAGTTGGTGATTTATTGACAGATAAAATACTGTATATTACTGAAGTTATGAATCGTCATGATTATTTACCGAAAATGCCGAATCAAGCAGAGTTAGATCTCATTTTTGATACCTCATACCCAGATGTTCAGCCTTATTTATTTAAATTATCTTTTACAACTTCTGGTCCGCCGAGCACAACCATGGGTAATACTATGAAAAAACTCATCAAAGAAACTCTGGCTATTTAGTTATGTATGAATATAATTATTTATTATCATTCTTTTAAACTTAAAAACAATTCATTTTTATATTTCCATCTCATATTGACTTATATATCTTCTCAAAAATTTGTGTGCATCAATTAATTATTGATTTTAATAAATAATTAAATATCGTTAATATAACAATTTAACGATCTATTGATGAAACTGATTAGTACAAATAATATACAAATATATAACTTGCTTTATTGTACTTCTTTAAATTGCATAATATTCAGCAGGATTATTATAATTTTTTTTTTTAATTAAACAAATCATTATTTATATTATTGCTATTATTAGTTGTAATAGTATTTTGCATGTCGAATTATTGAATATTGATAGATCAACGGGTTGTGTATTATAAATAAAAATCTAAGGATATTGTAAGCAAAATAATGATAGATAAAATATCAGTGTAATAACTTTATTTCGTAAAATATTTGTCATAGGAAATATTTTGTTTAAATCTATAGCAAAGATAATTCTGGAAGTTGTATTGTATCCACTCAAGGATAAATGGAAAGTTTCAAGTATAAAGTTAAACTTTGAGTTAGAGAATAGAGAGATAAAAGCCACGAGAAATATATGTGTATAATATAATAGTATCTATATATGTACATACATACATATATATATATATATATATATATCTGATTTTAAATACAAATACTAATGTATAATATTACGTTTAATATATCACGAAAATATTTAATATCATAATTAACTATGAATGAAAATAATATAAATATAATATCGCGTGGATTATTATTAAAAGTCATAGTTATGTATTAAATATAATTTTTGTAGTTTATAGTGGTTGTTTTTATATATATATGTTTAAGCATATACACATGCTTAACGATAATTGGATTATAAATAACGTATTTTTTTTTATATTCACATAACGAAGTTATTTTATTAACAAGTTTGAATTATAAATTAAGATTTACTATTATTTATAGTAATAAATTATGCTAACTATTTTTGGCATCATTGATCATGTAAATAGCAAAACGTCTTATGGTTATAAAATTAAACCGGCTTGTATATTAAAAACGATTAATTATAATTATAATTATAATATATTAGTAGAAAATTGTTAATAAAATAAAAAAAAAATAATAATTCTAAATATTATTATTATGAAATTGAGTGCCCTTTTAATGCTGATCAAAATTGAATTTTTCATTGTTTAGCGTGTGGAAGAATGTATGATTTGTAAGTGAATAATACATATTAATGATGAAGTGATTCGAACTTGTGACATGGTTCAACGTCCTAGAATTTACAATCAATTAAATAATAAATATATTGATTGAAAATGAAAATTTTAATCAAATCGAATAATTATAAATATATGAATGATAATATTTAACAATTGTAAATTTTAAAATATTAATGACTAAGATTAAAATGCGGAATAGCGGTTTATTAAGAGTGTTCATCGGTTAATTGTAATGTACAGATAAATGATAAAATTTGAGAAAAGTTATTATTATACAAAAATAAATTAATTGTAGTGTTTATTAATTAAAGTAACGAGTGATAATAATTTTAATGTAACATTAACCGATGTAAGTGAATTAAGAATAATTAGTAAATGAAAATGATTAAAATAAATTTTTGAAGTTGATTATTTACATTCATGTTTAAATTTTTTTAAATGCTTACATTTTTTTTAATGAAAAAAACACTAAATGATTACTTTATGAACATTTTCGTTTATATTAATTCTTTTAAATATTTATTTCTATCATTAATTTCTGTTACAATAAAAAAAAAATTGTTTTACAGATACTTAATTTATTTTTTATTTTGGTGTTATTAAGTAAAACTGCTAGTTATTTAAACTATTTTTCTAGAAAAGTAGGAAAGTAGAATTAAAAGTAAAGGAAAAAATATTTAAACTCAACATAAACGTTACTAGATATTTATTTTCTTAATATTTACTAAGTTTAAAGCTTTGCAATAAACTTAAATTAAATCTTAAACATCGAATATTTGTATTTGTATAAAATACTAAAAATCGTGTTTACTTTATAGTATTTTAGTAGTAAGTAAAAAACTCACGTCTAAAGTTTTTAAATTAATGATAACATTTATTACTTAATTTATTTATTGATACTGAAAGAACATTATTAATAAATTGATCTATTTTGAGTTAATTGACAGTTAATCTTAAAAATGAATTTTGTTTTCGATTTCACACTCTTGCTGCGTTACTTATTTTGTTACGCTTGCGCGAAATGCCGCAAGCTCGTGAGCTTCGACGTCCAGAAATTTATAATACTTGTCTCAGTCGCGACCCGAAATCGACGCGATTCGCTCTTACATCCGACCTTTATAATCATTATAACGATCTCTATTTATTATCGAGATAGAAAAATTAACTAATATATTTTATTTAATAAAATCAAATAATATCAATTATTTAAATAGTAATACACTAATTAATTTTTAAAAAAATAACCATTTTGTGGTAAATCAGTGGCTGTAAATAATTTAATTAAAATAAAAAAAATATAAACAAATAAAACTAAGTGAACAAAAAATTAAAAACTAAGACACAATGGGATTGTTTTCTCTTGAAGTTTCCTTAATTCGAGTAACTTAATTTGCCTTCAAGTGGAAGTTTCTGTTTTCAAAGTTTATTTAGTAGAACAACTAAAACTAAAAGTAACTGAAAGCTAAAAGCAACATAAAATCTCGAGAGAAGAAAACAGATCGTAGGAAGTCAGTGAAAAGCGTAAAGGCAAGAGAAAGCTCACAACTTCAACAGGTGGGCGGTATTACGCGTGACTATCACATTCATGAGCTTTAAAAACTTACTCAAAGCCAGCCAAAAAATAAAAATAAACAAAAATAATATTTCATCGTTTAAAAATATATGTTGCCATTTTTTCGTTGTAAGTTTTTATAAATGTATTACACTTTTTTTCGAACATAAAAAAATAAAATAAATAAAAAACCGCGAAACTTTATGAAATAAAATATGTTGGTAGATTAAAAGTACGAAAAAGCTTTTTACAGCTAAAATTCTCGTTGCTCTTTATTGAAATCAAAGGAATCTGAGGGTGAAGAAAAAAGTAGCAATAAAAATAATAATCCAATCCTTTATTCTCTGTAATTTTGACAAAATGAGCTTAAGTATTATAACATCCAAAGGAATAGCAGAAGAATTAATAAACATGTATTTATTCAAATAACGGAGATTAAATATGCGCAACTCATCAATTTATAAAAGAGTATAAAACTCTGACTGTCGTATTTGTTTTTCTTTTATTTTTATTTTTATTATACAATTTTTACCTTCGAAACGAGCTGCTTAAAAATAAATCCGTCGGATTCAACAGCAAATGAATGAACCAACTCAAAATGAACATCACGCCGACCTTATTATTATTAAATTTAACAAACTTTCATAACAATAATAATTTTAATATATATAACAATATTTTATTAAACAATAGTGTTACACAATATGGTGAAGAATTTACAACGAGTTTGTATATAAAATTAATATTTTATTTTTTATATTCATTAATTTTCATTCTGGGAGTTTTCGGTAATATTTTAGTGTGTTATGTTGTAGCGCGCAATCAAGATATGCAAACAGTTACTAATTTATTTATTACAAATTTGGCAGTGAGTGACATATTACTGTGTATGTTAGCAGTACCATTAACACCGTTGTACACATTTTTGGGTGGTTGGGTGTTTGGTGAAAGTTTGTGCCATTTGTTACCCTATGCTCAAGGTGTAAGCATTTATATAAGTACATTGACTTTGACGAGTATTGCAATTGATAGATATTTAGTTATTATTTATCCTTTCCGACCGCGTATGCAAGTAATGACATGCAAAGGAATAATAATAATTATATGGATAGTAGCATTAGTACTCACTCTTCCGTATGGTATCTATATGGGCCTTGAAAAATATCAATATTGTGAAGAAAATTGGCCTACAGATAATTTTCGTCTGTTATTTAGCTCAATAACTTGTATTTTTCAATTTGTTATACCATTTTTCTTGATAGCTTTCTGCTATATTTGTGTGTCCATTAAACTAAATGATCGTGCTAAATCAAAACCAGGATTTAAAACAAGTAAACGTGAAGAAGCTGACAGAGAAAGAAAAAAACGCACTAACCGCATGTTAATAGCCATGGTGACTATTTTTGGTGTCTGCTGGATGCCGCTCAACATTAATAATATTTTGGATGATATTTACGATTTTTCATCACATTGGTCTTATTATTATTTGTGTTTCTTCATGGTTCACTGTATTGCGATGTCTAGTACATGTTACAATCCATTTCTTTACGCTTGGCTTAATGACAATTTCCGTAAGGAGTTTAAAAAGGTAAGAAATTGATACTCTTTAAAATATTGATTTTTTTTGTACATCCGATACTGTCATTCTAATACGTCGTATCCCACATTTAGAAAATTTTACAGTAGACGGTAAAAACAGTTTATTTTTAACATTGACTAGAAAATCGAGCGCGCATTGCGCGCTTCTGTCAAAATATTTACTATCAACAATTTAACTATTCAATAGGGTAGAAGTACCGTTTGTGGCCAGTGTACCTTTTTTGGCCACTTTATTTTTAAATTATTGTATACCTAAATATTTCTATAAGCGCAAGAGTTTATGAATTCAATTCGTATAAATCTACTAATTCATAAATTCTATAACAATTCTACTTGAATAGTTCAATTTTTTACAAATTAACTAAAATGTAAGTTGTTGGATTTGTTTGTATAAATAAAATAAAATGTCAAGTGGCCAAAAATGGTCCTAAGATTAATATATATCCGTTGCTATGGTAATCGTTGCTATAGTAATCGTTGCCATGGTAACTGTTGACAAAGTGGTCACCGTAGCAACGAAAAGCGACAACAATGAAAATGTCACATCAACTTCTTAATAAAGGATTAAATGGAATTCAACGGATGAAAATATTTATTTAAAAATAGTTATTAAACTATTTGAGCTTTAAATTTTTAATATGACTTGCATAATATTGTTTTGATTCTATTTTTCAAAAAAAAATCAATATGTCAAATTTTGTGGGATACGATGTATTAGAATGGCAGTATCGATATTCTTCTTGAAGATACACATATATATATATCCTACATTTTTACAAATATAAATAAATAATGCTGTGAAACGGGAAAGAATAGGAGTTACGGTAATTATTACGTGAAGCGTTCCACATTCACGTAACAGGATATTGGTAGGAAAGGATTGAGAAAGGAATGTATATATATACCATGTAACTTTACCTTATTTGAGAGTTGCAAAAAACAAAAAAAAATTTTTTTTTGAAATTCAAAAATTGATATTTAAAAAAAAAACACCCTTCTAAAAATTTCAGAATCTTTTAAGATGAGTACAATGTATTACACAAAAAAATTGAGCTAAAATTTTAACTTTGATCGTCATTTTTAACGATTTTCAAAAATTCAAAATTTGACAAATTTGGCATTTTTGAAAATTATTCTCCAAAATATTTTTTTTTCAATAACACTAAGTGTCCCCTTTTGAACAAACAAAAGGCCGTTCCTATATCTAATAGCGTTCGAGATATTACAATAACAAAATTGAAAAACTGAAAAAATTGCGAAATTTTGACTTTGCATATCTTTTGAAAAAAATTTTTTTACTGTTTTTCCTTTAGCAGAACTTCGTTTTATGATAAACAAAAACTTCTGACCAAAATTTGTCCAAATCGAAAGAGATCGATTCCAACTATTTGTCGATTTGACATGGAATGACCCAATTGCCAACTATTTCTTTAAATTTCGAAATTTAGTCATTTTTAAATGGCTGTAACTAGTCTTTTTGTAGCGATAATCATACTTTGTCTTACAGTTTTGTAAAGCTCAAAGACTCTACTTTAAGAATATAAAATCGTTTTTTGTAAAAAATTGCGTAAATTATGTGTAAATTCAATTTACAACAAAAAATAATTCTTCCGATGTTAATTAAATGGGAAACTAAAATAAAACTAGCGACCCCTTAGAGTTGAGCTATAGGGCTCATGTTTGGTGAGGATTTTTTTATATCAAATAGAAACATTTGAGAGTGTAAGAGTTAAAAAAAAAAATTAAAAAGTTTTTTTGAAGCACTCTAATATATATATATATATTAGGGTGGGCCAAAAAAAACTTTTAATTTTTTTTTTTTTTTTAGCTACTACGAAAATATCGTCCAAGATGACGAAAAAAAAATTCTGGTAAAGTTTTAGCCCTTAATATTAATATTAAGAGGTGACTCATTGTGATTTTTGATTTCCCATTTAAATAACATGAGAATTTTTATTGTTTTTTGATTGGATTTTTGATGCACTCGAACGAATAAATTTCTCGTAAAAATCAATACATATTCTTGTAGGAAATTTAACGATCTACAAAAAAAGTCTGATATGATTTTTTGTTAAGTTTACTCGTTTAAAAGTTATTCGAGGTTAAAGTCCAACCTCAAATAGTTGAGGATAACCTATACAATTTCTTATACTCTATCACAAAATAATGACTCAAAAACATAAAATATCTCAGTTTTCGTAACTCTTATCGAGTGTTTTTTAATGAAACAATCAAATTTTTACAAAATATCGATAATCGTAAGAAAAATCGATATTTTTATACCTAATTAAAAAAAATTAATAAGTGCTTTATTTGCACTTGACTATTAGGTAATGTAAAATATTAAAAATCATGTTTCAATAATTTTTTAACTGTAATAAAACTATTTATTTTATAACTTACCATTTTTTTATTCTAAAAATGAAACTAAATTTTTAACTTCCCGCTAAGAAAATTGAAAATTTTCAAAAATCGGGAAGTTACTGTTTTCACCCCGTTTTCCGAAAATCGAGTTTTCATCAGATCTTGACGTTTTGAGGTCCTAGGAAGCTTCCCTGACTATTCCCGCGATGTTGTCTGTATGTCTGTATGTATGGATGTGTGTGTGTGTGTGTGTATGTGTGTGTGTGTGTGTGTGTGTGTGTGTAAACCTCTCATAACTTTTGAACGGCTGGGCCGATTTAATTGCGGTTGGTGTCATTCAAAAGGGCTTGACCAAACTTAGATTTTGAATACAATTTGTACCAATTCAGACCAGTAGATTTTGAGAAATCGCAAAAAAACTAAAAAAAAAATTTTTTTCAAAAGTGGTTTCTTTGGAATAACTTTTAAACGGCTTTACCGATCAATTCAAAAAACTAATCAGCTCTTAACATCAAAAAACCACGTCGATCGCCACCAGTCCGGTCAAAATCGGTTAATTCGTTCGTGAGTTATCGTTGACGAAAGAAAACCGAAAAAAGTGTTTTTTTGGAATTACTCCGAAGTTTTTTGTTCTACCAATTTGAACTTGAAGATTCTTCATGAAGCTTAAAAAACTGCGTCGAATGCCACCAACCGCGTAATAATCGGTTCATTCATTCAAAAGTTATTGCGATTTGAAAATTCAAAAAATAGTGTTTTATCAAACTCCTATCAAACTTTTGAGCTTGAAGAGCTCAAAAGCATACAAAAGCTATTTTTTTGAGCTCGGAGAGCTCAAGACGTCATAAGTGTAATTTCAAGCCTTAGGTATAGAATTGGCGGGAAGTTGCAGGGATGGCCTTCAGGGTCAACCGTTTTCCTAATTTTTTTTTTTTACAATTGGGAAATTTTTGCAACTGTTCTTTATTTTTGGTCAGACATTTATTATACTCGTCTATTAATGCAACTACCCTCTCAGCTACACCATTGATAACGCTGAGACGTTTTAATGACGTTTTAATAATTCTCTTGATAGCTCTCATCCTGTGTCCAGAATTCAACATTTTTGTTCATGAAATCAGTAGGTAAATCAATAGCAGAAATAGGAGTTGCATTAATAGAAGAGTATATCAAATGTCTGACCAAAAATGAAGAACAGTTGCAAAATTTATTGCAAGTAGTTAAAAATCACAGGCAAAAATTTCCCAACTGTAACAAAAAAAATTTAGTTTCATTTTGGAATAAAAAAATGGCAAATTATAAAGTAAACAGTTTTATTACAATTGAAAAACTATTGAAACATGATTCTTAACATTTTACATCACCTAATAGTCAAGTGCAAATAAAGCACTTATTAATTTTTCAGGGAATGATTAATTTTTTCAAGTCATTACTCAGCTAAAGTACAGTTCCGAGTTAATTTTTTTTTAATTTAGTATAAAAATATCGATTTTTCTTACGATTATCGATATTTTGTAAAAATTTGATTGTTTCATCAAAAAACACTCGATAAGAGTTACGAAAACTGAGATATTTTATGTTTTTGAGTCATTATTTTGTGATAGAGTATAAGAAATTGTATAGGTTATCCTCAACTATTTGAGGTTGGACTTTAACCTCGAATAACTTTTAAACGAGTAAATTTAGCAAAAAATCATATCTCACCTTTTTTGTAGATCGTTAAATTTCCTACAAGAATATGTATTGATTTTTACGAGAAATTTATTCGTTCGAGTGCATCAAAAATCCAAACAAAAAACAATAAAAATTCTCATGTTATTTAAATGGGAAATTAAAAATCACAATGAGTCACCTCTTAATATTAATATTAAGGGCTAAAACTTTACCAGAATTTTTTTTTCGTCATCTTGGACGATATTTTTGTAGTAGCTAAAAAAAAAAAAAATTAAAAGTTTTTTTTGGCCCACCCTAATATATATATATAATTACAACTACCTAATGAACCACTCGTCTAATTAGCGGTATTGAATTTTGTCTACTTAGGTATTGCCCTGTATTTCAAGATTCTCAACAACAAATTTTATGTCTGGGACAACAGAACCTTACAGAAGTGAAAGACTCTGTAATGGCAACGACGCTATACAAGAGAATTTATTGAACAGTTTGGCATCTAAATTCAATCCTAATGTTACTGAAGAGAGTATACAACTTGAATCAAGACCAGCGTCACCATTTCAACCCAATGAACGTATTATCAATGAATTTACGGATGTTGAAGATGTACGTTTATAGAATTCTAAATTTATCATCCTAATTCCACGTAAGTTTCCAAGTGTTATTATTATTATTATTATTATTATTATTTGATTATTATTATTATTATTATTATTATTATTATTATTATTATTTTATTATTATTATTATTATTATTATTATTATTATTATTATTATTATTATTATTATTATTATTATTATTATTATTATTATTATTATTATTATTATTATTATTATTATTATTACTAAGGAAACAGTTCTACTGCCTCTCTCAATAAATTAAATTACATTACATTATTTTGAACAGTATTTTTTATCATCTTTTAGGTATCTTTTTCATTTTAAAAACAAAAAAAATGTAATAATAATGAAATGAAAAATGCATGGACATATGTGTGATGCATAAATACATATAAGTATTATCATATGTGTAGATATATGCATGAAAGTGGAAGTACGAAGGTGTATAAAAGTCAAGAGGCGTTGAAAAGTCGGAAGGTTGATATGAAGGATGCAATTTTTCTTAAGTCCATTGAACAACTCAAAAAGCTTGGAGTTTTATCACTATACATCATATATTATATACAACTCTATAAATACTACTACTACCCCTAAAAGAACTATAGAAGAAGATTCTTTTCATGTCTTTCTCTCACGTACCGTCAAAGTACATTGATGGACGTGCTTACTTATGTATGTAATATACATACCAATCACAAGATTAGATTTATCTTTACTTTTGTCTAATGCAGTTTCCAGAGGGAAAAAAATATACTTTATTTTTCAAGGCAAATGATAAGATAAATAAATTACTTTTAATGTCATATTTATAAGCATGTGTAAATGTGAATATTGATTCGTGATGCATCTAGATCTACAAGATATCGTAAATGTCCAAAGTCAATTCTATTTTTCAATTGGAACGTTAAATTTTAATGAGACAAGTCCTCTCTGTTATCGTTCTTAAAAATTCTTTTATTTTTATTTCCCTTGACTCGACCCTCTAGCTTGTTTCATGTGTCATGTATTAGGGGTGAAAAAAGTTCCAATATATATATATATATATATATTTTATATATATATGTTTTTTTTTTGACATCTAATAATCATTGTATAATTAGTGTAAAAGTTTAAAAAAGTTTGTTGTTTTATTTAATATTTTATTGGGCAGCGAGGGATGAAACAAGACGTTTTTTGCCGAGGGTGAGTGTTGATTGACCGACCAAACCAAGGGCTGAAATGACCCACAGTTTTAAATCGTATATTAACCTGTGACACATACTAAATTTTTTTATATCACTTGGATTGTATTGAACCTAAAGTTTTAGTGTTTGTAAATAGTTGAAACAAGATAATTTAGAGTGGAAGTAAATATTTAACTTGAAAACTTGGTTAGTTATTTTGAGGCTTACAATAAACAAACGTGACTTTGTTAGAACGGAAATGAAGTCAAAAATGAAAATGTCGTGAGCAGAAACAAATACATTTCTTCCCTAGAGACAAAACTCATTAGCTTCTGACCGCTAGTTCACATTACTCCGAAATTGTTTTGTTTCGAATGATTAAACAGACATTAATTAACATTTCGAGATGCATTGTAGATGATATTAAAATATTGCTAATTATGAATGAAAACCTGTATGATATGTCATAAAATCCTTCATATTATTAAAAGTAATTTTTTATGCGACATTAATAGTACTATAACAAGTAGAAAAAAAATCACAAAAATTAAAAAGCATTTTTTCAATTATTTTTTTAATCTAAAAGAATATCATTTATTTTTCAACACCTGAAATGTTTATTTAAGATCAAAATTATTAAGTCACTTAAAATGAATTTGAAAAAATTATTTATGCAGAGGGAAAACAGTTTGAAATTGTCAGTTGTTAAATTATTCAACACACAGACCAAATATTTGAAGTTTCCGTTATCTAAATTAAACTTTTTTATTTAAATTGGCCTTTTAATAAATTACTTCCCCTATGAAACAACAAAAAATTTTTTAAAAAACAAACCAACGTCGGTTTTTGCTTTATTTTTTTTTATTTAATAAATTTGCTTATGTGTACTTTTAGGCATTTGAATAATTTACTAAAAAAGATCATGTATCTAAAAAAACAGTATAATCTGACAGCATTTTTTTATACTTGTATAGTTTTTCTCCTGTAGTAGTTGATCTGGTAATAGAGCTTTAAACTGTACACCTTTCATTTCTCACTTATACATAGCACTCGTATAGAGTCATTTTCTCTCATGTTGAAAAGCTTACCAGGTAACATGGTAATATTTTAAAAGATATTTAATTCATAGAAAACTTCATAAATTGAAATTGAAATGATATCATTGTTAAATATATAACAAAAACCATAAATTTTTTAAATAAATCATTGTGAAGATAACAATAAGTGTTTAATCCTGAATTACGATGTAAACTGTAATTTTTTCTGTAATTTTCTTCCTCACAAGTGTGAAAGTTAAAATAATAATAAAAATATTAAAAACAATCACTACTATTAGTTTAAAAAGAAAAACATTTTTTTAGGAATTTATTATTCATGAGAAACAAAAATTCATTATCAAACAAACCAAAAACTCATCCAATACTTATGATTTTTTTGTCCGTGGGTAATTCGTTACGAAACCATATGAATAATTGATAAATAAACACTTTATTGATTGTACAGAATATAAAATTTAAACTCTATTATTACAAGAATAAAATTTTTTCTCTCATTTAAACTTTTTACTTATGTACAGTAGTAGCTAAATGAGAATCACAAAATGAAAAAGCCAATAATTGGTGTGAAAAATTATTATGTTGATAATTTAATTTTTAACCATGCACGAGTTTTGATAAATTTGTGTTTTTTATTCTTTCATTGCGTGACATGAATTTAAATTGAACGAGTTATTCAATCGTTCATTCATTCATTCATTCATTTGAATATAATAACAAATTTAAATGACAGATAACTTTATTATTCGATATTTTATTTAAATTTAGGTTTTTTATTTACAACTTTGCTTTAGTTTTATTATAAAATCTTTTTTTTTTAATCTATTATTTTATTGAAGAATTTAAGCACTATTAATTGAATAAACAATAGATGAAATATTATTAGGTTTTGAAAATATTATATTATTTAGCTTATTTTATCTTTACGCTTGTATGGTTCGACTAATTAACGATTAATATTATAGCGTTAATATCAATGGTTTCTATTTAACCGAGAATGATTAATATGTATCCACACTATATGAGAGTTTGAAACTAATTTTCTACATAGAGCTTATAATGTTGTGTTTAAATAAGCGCTCATAGATAATAACAAATATTATATGTATTACATAATTATTGAGAATATACGCACACTATATAAACATATAATATAGATTCTAAAATTTTACATGCACAACTTGACACAAATTAGTAGTTTAAACTTTCTCAGTTTCCAAGTTGTAATTAGACATCGTGTTTATAATTATCAATTATTTGGACTTTTGATTTTGAATAAAAATTTTCTTTAAAAATTCGGAGATACAAAAAAAATTTATTAGAAGCTTTTTTTTCGACGAAAATGAAATTTTCTTACAAAAAATGATTTATACAATTTCTTCCTATTGACAATGATGATCTCAAAATTTGAAAATAATATTTTTACAAGTAAAATTTAATGTGAAAAATTTTATTGAGAGGAAAAACATTGTCGGGGCTTACGAGTACCCAGAAGAATCCAGATAAATTCATGGGTGAATTTCAGTATCGATTTTCAAGACAGTGATGGTTAATGATGTTCAATTTTTTATAAACTAAAAATATTGGTTTAAAAATATATACGCGTACATATAAATATGTATATTAAGGCATATATATATATTTCGGTAGGCAATTTATTATAAAGTAGGTTCTTGACGTCTTGATAGACTGTTATTTATTCAGTGGTAGAAAAATAAAATCCTAGCTATACGATTAACTTGATCTATCAATGATAATCAATGATATATTGTAGAGGAAAAGGGGACACAGATGTGGTTTATACAGAAATAAAATGGAAAAAAAAAAAGTAAAATAAAGATGAGGGTAAAAGTTAGCTCAAAGGCAAAATATGGCTAAAATAGGTGCTTGTGAGTGGCAGTAGTTACTAAACTTTACGACACGCCTAGAAAGTAGTAAAACCTTAATGCTCACTGACATTCGCATTATCAGCAGACTCAATAAATCCGTATTCGTTAGATAGAAAAACGAATAAGTTTATATAATCCATATCAATTGGATTTTACTACTTTTGCTTGTTTTAATCTTTCCTTTCTCTTCATGTTCTTTGACATTTGATAGAAAAAAAAATAATATTTATAAACTTAACTTTAATTGAACAAAACAATTAGTGCGTTAGCAATTAGGCTTGACGCAAATATTGAGAACGCGTTAATTATTGAATTTGACAAAGACAGCAGTAAATGGACTTAATCAGATTGTGGATTTCATGTTAAATCCCTTTGTTCCAGCGATTATATGTTGTGTGTTGTGTACCAATATATGCAGTAGTGATCCCATGAAACTCACATCACGTAGTTGCTGGATTTGCTGGAATGGCGTATGGTTTAATTCTTTGTTGTAATTAAAAATTTTTTTATTTGATATCAAAGGAAATGCTATCAATTTCGTATTAATTACGGGTTATTTATAAATACTGAAGTAAATTTTTGGTAATTTATTACTCGAGCATTGTGATCCGAAAATATACAATTTCGGATGTAATTATTATTTAATAGTTACTAGCAATATGCAGACTTAATTGTATTACTGGGAATTGAGAATTATGATTGAAATAATTGGGTCGAAGATTGTTTTAAAATTTTGATTGCAATACAAATAATGAGGATACTTTTAAAATAAATGTTGGGAATTATATCGCAAACATAAAAACGATTATTAAAATTTTAATAAAAAATGCAACAGTACAAATTTGAGAGGCGAAGAAATTATTTTAAATTTCAAAAACTTAAAATTATAATTAATTAAATATTGTTTAAAAATCATTTGAAATAACTAAAAAGTATAAATTAAAGTCGAGACCTTTCAGATGGTATTTAGTTCAATTATAGAAACCTATTTTGTAATTTAGATACGCGCGTTACAAAATTTCTTTTATTATTTTAATTGGAAACATTATTATTTTTCGATTGATTAAAAAAGAATTTAATTAATTTTAAAAATACTCATTTGAAAATTTAATATTTAATAAAAAACTTTTATTTCGTTAAAAACTCATTTTTTATTTATTAGAATAACATTTTTTAAAAATAAAATTTTAAATCTAACTGGTGTGAATGTCAATCTCATATTAAAATTTTATTTAACAAATGAATGATACAATAAACTCTACAGAACTTTTTTTTTTTAAAAAATTTTTTGAAAAACATTGAAAACAATTTGTCAAAGAAAAATATCAACTCCGTCATTAAGAATTAAAATATACAATCAAAGTTATGTTTTTGCCTGATTTTTTTTTACCTGATTCCTTTTTTTTATAATTAATAAATTAAACTTCGTACTTTGTGTAATTTTTGCACTTAAAATTTTCACTCAGGTTTATTTGCATCTTTTTAACCATCACTATAAACATTATCATTTTTTCCTAATTTAAAACAAAATGAAAAGTATTTTATATCTATTTTTTGATACTTTAAAATATTGTTTAGTTTTTTTTCAACTCAAAATAAAAGGTATAAGTTCAGTGATTTGTTTCTTCATTTAAATCAGTTTTTAAAACCGTTCTTAACTTCCCGCTAAGAAAATTGAAAATTTTCAAAAATCGGGAAGTTATTGGTTTTACCCCGTTTTTCGAAAATCGAGTTTTCATCAGATCTCGACGTTTTGAGGTCCTAGGAAGCTTTCCTGACTATTCCCGCGAGGGTGTCACTATGTCTGTATGTATGTACGTATGTACGTATGTGTGTGTGTGTGTGTGTGTGTGTGTTTTTTTTTGTTTTAAGGGGGGGGGGGTAATCCTTTTTACGGATTCTAGGCATAGTTGTTTGGCCTGGATATGTGGCGACTCGACGCAGTGTCATACTAAAACTCGACGCTAGCGCCCCTACCCACTAAACCCTAAACCCCTTTTCCTTTTTCCCCTAATCCCTCATGGAAACCGCCGTTAGGCATTACTTCGTGAGGGGAGGATCTAGCTACTGCTCTTTCTTCTGGTAGCTAAGGTGTTATTTTACCTTTCTTCTAGTCGTTGTCATTGGCTCTTCTTCTTTCGATGGAACGCAAGTCTATGAAGACTTCTGTTGCAAATGTGCTGATGGCGTTCCAGGAGGCTCTTGATGACAACATTGCTTCTACTATTGTCTCTGGTTGGATTTTCTTCTTTAGGATCATCTCCAGCTCATTTCGCTGTGGGTAAAATCGTTGGCACTCAAAGAAAACGTGCTCCGCGTCTTCATTGATTCCTGGGCAGGACGGGCACTCCGGTGAATCATCATGCTTGAAGCAGTGAAGATACGTCCGAAAACATCCATGTCCTGACAACAACTGCGTCAGATAGTAATTGACCTCGCCATGACTTCGGTTTAGCCAAACGTCGATCTTCGGTATGAGACGGAGTGTCCATCTCCCTGTTGTCGCGGCGTCCCACTGCGATTGCCATCGTGCGATGCTGTTCTGCCGTTCTTTAGCTCTGAGTTCCTCGGCACTTAGTGTAGTTGTCCTCTTTCGTTGGTAAAGGTTCCGTCTTTCCTCAGCTAGGACTCTGAGCGGCAAAGTTCCGGAAATGACACACACTGCTTCCTCGGTGGCTTTTTCCCTTTAGGAAGTAGTACCAGCCGTTGTTGTTTCCACTTCCGAGGAAAAATCCCTTCCTTCAAGCAGATGTTGTAGACGTCGAGGAATAACGCTGGCGCTGCTTTAATAGATGTTTTCAGGGCAATATTAGGGATTCCGTCCAATCCCGGTGCTTTATTATTCCCGACGCGGTTACAAGCTTCCATCAGTTCTTCTTTCGTGACAGGTGGAATATCATTCAGTTCGTCCTGTGTCAACAGATAGTTGAAAACGCGCTGTCGTGGAAACAGCGCAGTCACGATCTTCTGTAAGAGTTGAGGACACGTAGGAGACGGCATTGGCTGATATTTCAGGTGTGCCATGACTACCTTGTAAGGTCTACCCCACAAGTCTTTGTCCACCTCGTTGATTAGCTCTTTCCAGCAGTTCTTCTTGCTATCCTTGATGGCTTTGTTTAAATGTCGACGAGCTTTCTTGTATTCTGCGACTAGTTCCGCTGAGTCAGGCCGCCGATAACCACGCTGAGATATTCTTCTTTTCTTGAGACACTCTTTCCGTAGGAAGCTGATGTGTTCGTTCCACCAGTGCACCGAAGGTCTTTGGTTCATGCCCCGTTTACGGGGCATGCAGGTATCGCAAGCCTGGGTCACTCTCTTCATCAAGTCCTTAGTCATTTCTTCTGCAGATCCAGTAGTAAGCGGTTCACTATTTAGGGCAGCTGCTAGAGCACCTGGGTCAAAGGATTTCACCTTCCACCCAACGATGTCAAGTTTCTTAGCCGGTCTTCTAGGATTCTGGTCCTTTGATACTTCCCAGAGAATCGCATTGTGATCGCTGGCCGTGTAGATCTCCATTACCTTCCAGTCGTAGTTTCCTCTGATAAGGCTGCTGCTGACATAAGTAAGATCCACAATATAACTTGCGTCTCCTTTAGTGTACGTCGGCGCATCGCCGCTGTTTAACAATACTACATCTAACGTAGAAAAAGCTTCCAGTAGTTCTTTACCTCGAGCGTTGGTGTGTTTGCTGCCCCATTCCACTGCCCAGGCGTTGAAGTCTCCAGCTATTGCCACTGGGTAGTACTGCTTCGCGTCCTCCGTCAGTCGATCCAGAAAGTCCATGAATTCAACAATAGTGAGGCTAGGTGGTGCGTAGCAGCTGTAAAAGCGGATGCCATCTACCGATGCTGCTACAAAGCCGGCGCTGCCATTGTTAACGACACTCTGGAAGGGGAGCATGCGACAGGACCATATGACAGCTTCTGTGGTGCAGTCAGTTTCCCATGGTTGGCCGCCGAGGTGTTTATACGGTTCCGATATAAGCACAAGGTCAAGCTTCTGTTCACGTACTGTCTGCATGAGCAAATCATGTGCCGCCTCACAGTGGTTGATGTTTAGTTGCAGTATTCTCATTTTCGTTTATCAGTTATCTTCTTGAGTGCCTCTTGGTATACTGGGCATCTGCTTGTGCCGACATGATGGGCGTTATTCTCTGTACCGGGTTGATCCGCACACATTGCGCATTTAGCAGGCTTATTACATTTGGCGATTTTGTGTCCCTCTTCTCCACATTTAGTGCAAAGTTTGGAGCGGTCGACTTCACTTGTGCACTGAACCGCACAGTGTCCAAAATGCCAGCATTTATAACATCGGACTGGTCTTAGTACTGTTCTAATACGACAATTGGTCCAGCCGATCCTAATCTTGCCATGTTCTCCTACCACTTTCTGCGCTACCGTTGCTGCTAGAGTCACCGACGCAATTTGTGTTCTGCTACGTAAGACCTTACGAATTTTAATGGCCTCTACTGTTATACCACAATCGTTTCCAGCTGCCTCTTGTAAAGCTGTTAGAATACCATCTTTAGTTGTAGTATCGTCAATATCGCGAATTTCCAGGTCTTCTTCAGGTCCTGTACTAATGACATTTGCGTCCTCCTTAAGTATTCCCGCGATAGTCTTCTGCAGGTCTTTACCTCTATCACTACTGCCTTTCGACAGCGTGATGAGAATGTTCCCTGTCGCGGTCCTGCGTATCTTCTCGACTGTGTTGCGGACCTGATCCGGGCGAACGTCCGCCTTGATCCGTGTAAGTATTTCAGAATACTTATTTTTGTTCGCTGGACGGATAATAAGTGCCTCCGGTCTCATTGCTGTTTTTCTTGGCTTCTGGTTCGGCTTCGGTGGAGGCACCAGAGGTTTTTCTGGGGGCAGTTTCCTGCGCTCCTTCTTCTTGTCCTTTCTGGACTGCACTTTTTCCCAGCCTGGCTTCTTGTTCTGTTCACCAGAGTTTTGTGGAAGATCCTTAACCACTTCCTGCTTCTTGATGGGATGACCAGGTCCAAGGTCTTTCAGCTTCTTGGGAGTATGAAAAGCTCCGTCTTCGGGAGAACGAATTTTTCTTTTCAACTTCCTCAGGTTGCGGCCGTCTTGGTCAAAGGATTCAGTCTGCCGTTGTGATAGTTTCACTTCTTCTTCAGCGACTGATTCTCCGTCACCTTCGGCTCCAGTGTTCATCGCTTCTTCAACAACCACTTGACTGTTTCTCTCCGATGTAGCACAAGGGGTGCGGTGTAATGATGAGCGCCATTCTTCGTCCAGTTTTTTGAAACGTTGAAGTGCGTTCGCTACACTAGTCGTCTTGTTTTTTATCTCCTTGTGGATGTTGACCTTTGACTGAACGAAAACATTTAACTCGCTGGTCAGTTTCTCTAGGCGTTCCAACGCTTGTGACCGCTTCATTTCAGCGCTCGTTTCAATCGCTGCTTCTTGGGCATGTAGCCCGTTTCCACTCTTGTTTGTTTCCTGTGAGTTACTCATACTTTTTTGATTTACCAGCGCATCGTACGGAGTGGAGCGGATTGTCATAACTAGGAACGGGTGTACCCTCGGAGATAGTACTCCTACCCCAGTTCCCTGAGGCCTAGCCGACACTTAGCCAGTCCCGGAATACACGGACGGACTAGACTCGCTCGGAGCGGTGAAGATTCTGATCTCTAACACTCACTGCGTACTTCCTGATCAAAGCTCGAAGTGGCTGGCTCCTGATCCACTGCTGCAACTTTCACCTCGGCAGAGCAAGCTCACATCAGCCGTGGCCTGCATCGTCGGAAACTACGATACAGGTTCCGGACACTCCCAGTGAGTTACAGCAGGAACCAATCGTCTTGCTAGGTCAGTTAGTGTGACCAACCCATTAAAGGGGAGTTTTGTCCACGGGAGCTTATTTTGTTTGGTTATTTTGCTTGGCTCCTACCCGCTGTACCTCATCAACTAAGAGATTAAGTGTCATCCAAGGACAGCGAGCGTTCTCCCATCCGCTCGGGGAGACGCGCCCGGTAGCAGTATCTCTTCTGCCCCGAGAGTATCTCTTCTGCCCCGAGAAAATTGAAAATTTTCAAAAATCGGGAAGTTACTGTTTTCACCCCGTTTTCCGAAAATCGAGTTTTCATCAGATCTTGACGTTTTGAGGTCCTAGGAAGCTTCCCTGACTATTCCCGCGATGGTGTCTGTATGTCTGTATGTATGGATGTGTGTGTGGGTGTGTGTGTGTGTGTGAAAGTATGTGAACCGCTTATAACTTTTGAACGGCTTGACCGATTTCATCGCGGTTGGTGCCATTCGAAAGGGCTTGACCAAACTTAGATTTTGAAAACTATTTGGACCGATTCAGATCAATAGATTTTGAGAAATCTTCAAAAAACTGAAAAAAAAATTTTTTTCAAATGTGGTTTTTTTGGAATAACTTTTAAACGGCTTAATAGTTCAATTCCAAAAACTAATCAGCTCTTAACCTCAAAAAACCACGTCGATCGCCACCAGTCCGGTCAAAATCGGTTGATTCGTTCGAGAGATATCGTGAACGAAAGAAAACCGAAAAAAATGTTATTTCGGAATAACTCCAAAATTCCTAGCGCGATCAATTCAAAATTTAAAATTCTTTGTGAGGCTTGAAAAACTGCGTCAAATGCTGCCAACCGCGTGAAAATCGGTTTATTCATTCAAAAGTTATTGCGGTTTAAAAATTCAAAAAATAGTGTCATCAAATCCCTATCAGACTTTTGAGCTCGATGAGCTCAAAAGCATAGGAAAACAATCTCTTTGAGCTTGGAGAGTTCAAAATAACCCATAAATTGTATTTTTGAGCTCGAAGAGCTCAAAAACGCCATTGGTGCAATTTTAAGCGCCTAAGTATGGAATTAGCGGGAAGTTGCAGGGATGGCCTTCAGGGTCAACCGTTTTCCTAATTTTTTTTGCTCTAAAAATTAATTAATTCAGACCATTGTTGTAAATTTGAATTAATAGAATAAAACTTTAAAAAATAATATAATATAGCAAAAGGATATTCCGGTAAATAAATTATATAGCATCGTTTATCGGAATTTAAAGCAGTGTAAAATTGCACTATTGTCAGAGATGTCTGCCAAAATAAAAACTAACAACAAATACTAAAAAATAATAATAATGAAAAGGTCGGAATAGTTGTAAAAGTTTTTTCGACAATAATATTAAACAATTTGAATTTTGATCGTAGTTTCAGGAAAAATCAAGCATACATCATCGGATTATTTAAAATTTTGCTAGTCTATTTTAATTTGTTATTTGCATTCATGCAAATGATTCGTTTCATCGTAATCCCTGCCATTAAAACTTTGGAAAGAAGGAACAAAGCTCTTTTCACCAAGCAAGAAAACAACAAGAATAAAAAGTTTTGAATTATTTATCAAAGTTAAAAGCTAATGTAAAAAGATTTTTCGTTTAATAAAGAAAATGATTAGTAACAAAAGAATGAATAAAAAGTAGAAGCACAAACAACTAAAAAATGAATAAGAAAATAATGTTAAAAGCTAATCATTAAACTTGCAAATGTTAAAAAATTAGAATTTTCTACTTATCATTACCATGAAATTAGTTAGAGGTGAAACGTGTCTTAAACTCTTACCATTAGATAAAAGGAAGAATCGATTGAATAAAAAGGTTCGTTGCGTTTTTCAGATGTCGTTATAGGAAAATTTTTTTTTCTCAAGAGAAAATGAGAGAAAAAGAAAAAAAAAATAACTATTTCTCATTTGTAAAATCACCGCAACTTCTATTCAGCCAGCAATCGAAAACTATTTCAGCTCAAGTTCATTAGTAGTCCCGAGACAATTAATTACAATTACAGCCAAATATTTTTATTGTCTGTGTAATTAAAGCAAAATGAGAATGTAGATGAAAAGTTTAACAGCTAAGGAATCTCGAATTTTTTATTTTAAGTATAAAAGGTTATTGCCACTCCAAATATACATACCATGTGACTTATTTTATGATGAAAGTAATCAAATAAATTAAAAATTCAAATAAAAGTTTATTCCGTAACATTTAAATAATTTCTCTGCCCTCCGGCCGGAAAGTGGCAACTTTCTGGCCGCTGCGCTAAACAAAGTTGCCACATTCCGGCTACGTCGAGCAGAAAAATAGTACCCACACCTTGGCCAGTAAAAAGTAAAGCCTCAGATCACATGTTTGTCAACCTCGGCTTCGCCTCGGCCAACAATTACATGTGATCTGAGACTTTTCTTATTTTACTGGCCTAGGCATGTAATATACTATTTAACCAACATTTTTTCTAACTTTAAGAGTTCGTTGTTCTTCTCGTAAAAAAGATCAAATTGTAAAAAATATCATAGCTGAGCACAGCAGTAAAAATTTTCAAATAAAAACTGGAATAAATTGATTAAAAAGTGTATTAAACTTATTGATTGGTTTTTGGTCATTGTGAGGGAGTGTTTTTTGTATCATTTAAAGTTAGGTACGATACACATGGCTTATAAGTATATTATACGATTTAGCATCACCAAATCAATAGCTTTTTTTTATGACGGGGGTGTAAAACATATAGTCGCGTTTAAATCATACAAGGATATTGAAATTTCAATGAAGAAAAAAGAAAATAAAAAGTTATAATTTAAACAACAAAAAAAATAAATAAACACGGAAGAATTCAATTAAGGATTCATTGAAAATTTATTGATGATCGTTGGGGATCTGAGCAGTACAGAAATGGAATTTAATTTGGTAGGTAATTTAAAACCCATAAGTTAACGGATTATTTGAATGAGTCGAGGTCAGTCGTCAGTCCTACATCCCTTTTATATGGATTCTATCTGCTTTATGCGAGAGAGAATCAAGATAAAATACTGAAAACCGCATCTCGCAGGTCGATTGTAGAACATGATGCTTTTATCGCTCTCGTATCTTTCACTCGCTTGCGGTTCAATACCCATCGTCGTTACTACCACAAACGTCCTGATAACCGTATCTCAACATTCACGTCGTCATTTTCTCCTTTCAATCCACCTCTCTTTCTCTGGTACTCGATGTGCATACAAACCTGTCACTACTATCGATAAATTTGAATGGACAAAAGGAATATATGTAAACATAGATGTTTTTTCAAAATTAAATGAACAATAACGATCCTTGGGAGATGTCAAATACGATAAACATTCTCACGAGATAATGTCAAAAATATAATTTTGAAAAAATTATTACTGACACATTTCATTGATAACAATTTGCATTGACATCAAGTCATATGCAGGTTTGATCGACCTATATATGCACATATGCTCTGGAAGGTCAAAGAGAATATTTATCTTGAATTCATTGTTGCACGTCTCAATCAGACTGAATTTCATTCTCGCAAAATCAACAATATGCTAGTGGAAAATGTTAATCTTAAAATATTATTATCATCATTTTTGCAATTTCTTACTGTGCTATTTAAGAAAATAATGGAAAAAATTATTTTTGACGTAAACGAAAATCTGTTTATAGTTTGCATGGATGGATATAATTACGGTGATATACAAAAATACCATTCACTCAATAAAAAAAATAGAATATTTAATCATTATGCTTAAAAGTACAGTAAAGAATATTTTTCATCAATCTACATGATTAAGGAAATAAGAAAATTTTGTGACGGATTTTTATAGTTATATTTGGTATTACCAAAAAGATTTTGACTTAAATTTGTGCTTTTTCAGGATTTTATATTTTTTTGTATGCCGATGAAAAAAATAATAAATATTAATAATAAATAATAACAAGATATAATTATATATTAGATACCGACTTAATTGTTAAAAAACACCTCTTATTATATTATAATACGCAAAATAAATTAATTAAATGTAAGCAACGCTATTCTTATTGCCGAGGCTGACGGCTGTCGAGTATCGTGAGGCCCGAGATCTGTGACGTAAGGCCTTACCTACCCCCAGCCCGTGACAAGACTCGCCCCCACTCAACGAGGGTTGAGAGGACTACGAGAGAGATTGTTAGGGGCATTCCGACGCCATCCTTCATGAGGACCTCACGCGATGGGTCCTAGTACAACGTCCCCCAGTCATTGTCATCCCTTAATTATATTGGCTTTTATTAGATGTCTCATTCCGTAGTCATTGTCGGGTTATTACTTGTAGATGTATAAATAAATATGAGTGGTATACAAAATATAAACCTCGAGTCTTACATAAATGAAAATTTTTTTTCATGTTTACTTTAAAGTAGTACTACCGTTACCACAAGAGTCAAATCCCAAAACCTAACCTTATTTGGACTCTGTTATGCAATAGTGTGTTAAGTACATAAGATTTTCATAGTACTTAACACATTAATGCATAACAGTGTTCATTTGATTAACGTAGTAGATTTCCCTATACTTACCCTCGCGGTTTTTGAAATACCGTAAATTTTCGGTATTAATGCGTTTACCATAAATTTACCGTTATAATTCTGAAATAATACGGTATTTCTGTGGTTGTTTTGGCCAGTTTTTTTACTATAGTTATACAGCATTTCTACCGTACTTTTGCTGCAAAGTTCAGAAATAACACGATAAAATTACCGTAAAACTCTAGAACTTTTACCGTAAAAAATCTATGTATTAACTATAATTTTACAATAATAAAATCGTATTTCTACGGTAAAAATACCAAAGGTATACTGCAATTTTGACGCGTTTATACTGATATAATTAAAGATATAATGCTTTCTACCGTAAGATCGACGGTTGTGTTTATTACTCGGTGAGTATTATTAAGTGACTGAGTAAATAGTTGCGGATAGTGTCTCTGATAGCTCAACTGGTAGAGCCTTCGGCGCGTAACTAAAAGATCCGGGTTCGAATCCCGGTCTGGACAAAAAAAATGATAATAATAATAATAATAATAGAAATATTAATTTATCAACCTCTTAAAAATTATTCATGATAATTTACAATATTATAAAAAAAAATTTTAAGCTATTAAAAAAAAGTAGTGAAGCAGCATATTTTTGGTATTTTGCCGGTAATAGAAAGTAGGGATCTTCTTTTCCGGTTTTTTACTGCAATAGTGCCGCAGATATACAGTAAATATGCGGTACATTTACGGTTTAAATGCTGTTAATATACCGTAATTTTTCTATTGTTTTGTCGTAAGTACTCTGAATTTATTTCGTTATTTTTTCGTAATAATTCGACAAAAAAACTGGCTAAAATAACTGAAGTATTACGGTAAAAATACAGCGTTCATATCGTATAAATACCGAATCTTTACGGTATTTTCAAAACCGCGAGGGTAATCACGTTGGAGAAAGAGAGACAGAGATAAATTTTGAATGTTTTTTATTAATAAATATTCTCATATGCTTGGAAACTATACTGATTGTTATTAAATATGTCCGAGATGTTATTTTCTCTCGTTGTCTTAATTTTTATAAGAATCTGAACGTCCAGTTTTGTGAAATAAAATAAAGTCTTTGATTTTCCATAAGGATCAATGGTTTAGGCAAAAATATGTAAATATTAATATCTTTTTTTCAGGACTTGCCAGGCTTCCAAAGATTTTACTGCTTAATTATGATATTATAAAGTACCAATATGCCAAATTTCATTAAGTTCTCAACGTCAATTCTAAAACCGGTAGTACTACCTTAAGTCAAAAATTTTTTACATACACTTCTCACAAAACTTAAGAAAGCAAGAAAAAAATCCAAATTTTTGGGGATTTTTTAACAGGCTGTAGCTTGATGAAAAATGGTCATACAGCAAGTAAAAAAAAAATTTTTTTTAAATTATCTTGAAAATTCAGAGAATGAAAAATAAAAACCCTGTCAAAATTTCAACACTATTTATATTTAGAAATCGCAGGTCGAAGTTTTCCATTTTATATTTAAACTAGCCGTGAACACCCGCTTCGCTGGGTTATTTTTAATAGAACAGTTATTTGTTAATAATAAATTTTTTATGATGTTTTAAAAGTTTCTAAAACAATCCGACATATTTTCGACCGATAAAAATATTGACATACATTTTGAAGCTTTCTAATTTATTCGGAGTTACTCTAGATAATTCTAGAATTTTCAAAATCACTCTCATTCAATCAGAATCTAAACGTAGATTTTATAACTTCTCAGATCATTCTACAAATTTCTGGATCATTCTAGAATTTTCTAGAACATTTTCATTCGATCAAAATCTAAATGTAGATTTTAAAACTTCCCATATCATTTTAGAACTTCCCAGATCATTCTAGAATTTTCTGAAACATTCTCATTCGACCAGAGTCTAAACGTAGATTTTAGAACTTCCTATATTATATTCTACAACTTCCTATATTATTCTAGAACTTCCCAGATCATTCTAGAATTTTCTAGAACATTTTCATTCGATCAAAATCTAAACGTAGATTTTAGAGCTTTCCAGATCATTTTAGAATTTTCTAGAACATTCTCATTTGATCAGAATTTAAACGTAGATCTTAGAACTCTCCATATCATTCTAGAACTTCCCAGATCATTCTAGATATTTCTCGAACATTCGAAAATTTTCTAAAACATTTTCATTCGATCAGAATCCAAACGTAGACTTTAGAACTTCCCAAATCATTCTAGAAATTTCTGGATCATTCTAGAAATTTCTAGATCATTCTAGAATTTTTTAGATCATTTTAGAATTTTCTAGAACATTCTCATTCAATCAGAATCTAAACGTAGATTTCAGAACTTCCTATATCATTCTAAAATTTTCTATACCATTTTCATTCAATCAGTATCCAAACGTAGATTTAAGAAGTTCTCAGATAATTCTAGAATTTTCTAGAACATTCTCGACCGATTCGAACATCGGTATACGTATTAAAACTTTCTAGATCATTCCAGAAATTTTTAGAACATTCTAGACCATTTTAGACCAATGGTAGTCTCACATTTTTAAAGTTAATATCTTTCAACCCCCGTATCTTTTACACCCTTATAATTATCAACTTGCAACCACCATAGTGCACAATGGGAACCTTGTACCTATTGCCACATACAGACACTATTCGTCTGCGATGCGTAGTTTTTGCTGCAAAGTGAAATATCGGGACACACACCTCCAATTTCATATATATAAAGATAACATTTTTCGAAACATTTACTTTTTCAAAAGTTATTAAGGGTTACATAAAATTGGATATATCTTCAAATTGTAAATTTTTCTTTAATCTTCGATGAGTGATAATAATAATAAAATAAAAAATCTATAAATCTAAATAAGAAAAATTCAAATGTTTTTTTAATAACTTTCGTAGTTTGTTCAATGTAAAAAAAGAGTATTTTTTATACGTTACAATAAGAACTATGAAGAGGACATAAAATTTTTTTTCCGTCAACGCATAAAAAGTGTCGATTTGAACAAAAAAATGTTAAATGTACGTGTATGATTATAAATACATAGATATATGTATGTTAGCATAGAAAAATTTCAGACGTTAAAATTAAAATAAAAACAAAAATATGAAATGTAAACAGAAAAACGGGTACGGAAAACATTAATTAAAAAAAAACGATCGTCAAGTTTGCTCATACACAGGCTGTATTGTGTTCTCGATATTGCTTTTACCGATAAGCAAACAAACGCGTCATTATCACTTGGCTTCTATGTATACTTACTTATGTCTCCAATTGATATTGATGTGATATCTATCGGTTTTACTATCGCCATATATAACGTATACTGATATACTACAGCACACACCGTACAATATAACACTAAAGTCTCTAAATATATGACTTTTATCTCTTAAATATTAATCATGAATATACATTTTAATCAATGAAGATTATCAAGCTCTGCTGCTTTTTTCATCTTCTTTGTGATATACAAATTTTTATACCTTTATAACTTTTTTTAATTAAAAATACACGGTGCATATCTACATACTTTTGTTTATTATTTAATTAAAATAATTTTTTTTGTAATGAATACTGAAGAGTTTTTTTTATAGCTCTATTCGTTTTACTGTCAAAATTTTATTTGTTTATTTTTTCGTTAAATAATTGCCAAGTATAACTCTGTACAATCGAACCTCGTTTTTTGCAGACATAAAATAGCTGAGTCCTTTTTTTGTTTTTATTTTTATATTAAACAGAAAGTTATTTCATATTTTAAAATGCCTTTTAGATGTATATGTTTGAAAAATAAAAAAATTTTACATTTATTGGGAATAATAAATATTTGTTTTATAATTATTTTTTCACTAAAACAATACAGAAATTTCAGTAAACATTTAAATGAACGACAAAATAAAAGTTTTAATGATACTCCGTCGCATTATTATTTTACATATATTTATAATTTGAAAACATCTACAGCATATTATTTTTTTAATTAGAAAATAATAAAAATAATGATAAAAGTTTTATTAAAAAATTTAATAAAGAATATAAATTAAATACTAATGTAATCATAAATGAAATATTACAAAGTAATTTAAGACTTCTCAACTTACAGAGATTAATTATTGTGATTAATCGCGCAGAATAAAATTAATGTTGCCCATAAAAAGGAAATAATATAATTATGAACATCACAACTTTTTATAGGCCGCGTAACATCTTTGAATTTTCAAAGTATCATTAATCTTGGATTTTAAAATTACCGATTCATTATAAAAATGGCTGTAAATATTTTACTGAAAAAAAAAAAAAAAAAAAAAAAAATAAAAAACAAATAAGAAGTATACTTATCTTGAGTCTTATAAATCTCGATTTAAAAAACAATACAAACTTTAACACGATAAAAATTTGTGATGATTTTATAAATCCAGCCCCGTGTAAAATATATTTTTCATTATTATCCATCTACATAACCATTTTACAGATTGCTGATTATAAAACCGAAAGATAAGTTTTCGAGGAAAACGATTAGAAAAACCAGACAACAGTGAAGAAGCAAACTCGGCAATGTCTTCTCTATAGTATATTCGATGAATTATTCAATAAGTAAAGTCGTTTTGAATGATAAAACACGACAAAAAAATGTTAAACAAGAATAGGTATGAGGAGTAAGCAAAAAAAGATAAAAAAAAAAAACGAGTAGAATATTTTTGATCGAAAAACTTATATCGATTTCTATCTCCCTCTACTTTCATTATACGACAAAGAAATTAATGTAACGAATCTTACAATTCTTTTCATCATCAGTATCTTGATACTGTCGTTAGAGTTAAAGTTATCTAACTCTGATTTTTTTTATTTTTCAATGCCCGAGGTGCTGACAAACCACTCTATGAATAATTCACATAGCTCGGCTCATCTTCATCTAGTATGGTGTAGTATTGTTGATGTATATATATAGTTTTATAGAAAGAAAAAAATTTATAACAATATCCACATATTATTTTCGAAGATATTGATGTACGTCACGCCTATCAATCGTTATTCAAAGTCTAGATCAGAATTGAATTGACAGCTCAACTTTTCTACATACCTATGCACATCAGTGAACTGGAAATGAAATTCTGATCGATATACATATAACGACACTACCACCAGTTTCGAGTCTCCGGTAAAATTAATTATTTGTTAGGGGAAACTTACTTTGTTTCTAATTTTGTTTTGGAATTTTTTTTCATCACGTAATTTAATCCCATTATCTAACGGATGAAAAACTATTTTGCACTGTGCTTACAGATAATTCAGTGATTAAATTGTAGGAAGTAATTGTGTGTAGTAATGAAATTTTACTGACTGAAATAACATGAAATAGTTTAAGGATTATTTTGAAATAGTGTAGTGTGTTAAGGTATATTTGATAGGTGCAGACAGGTCGATATTGTTGTGAATATCTATTCTGAAACAGTTAATATTTACGTCAAATTTAGTTTGCAGAAACGCGACATATATACAAGCCATGTATAAATTGTCGAAATGACACATAGATTGACGTGATGAGAGTTTGTATGATCGAGTATGTGCTCTCTCGACATTTTCGTCTATAACTTATATGTGTCACGCATTAATTACTTTTAAACACCTCTCGATTAGTGGACAGAAGCTACGTTATGTTAACTGCTATTAATAAATTTGTATATTAATATATTTAAGCCCAAAATGAATTAGAATATATTTATACTTTACCACAATTATTTAACTACAGTTCATAAAATCAATATTACATTGTTAATTCTATTAATTTTAAATTTATTCGTTGTTTCATTCATAAAAAGGGATAAATATGTTTCAACTACGACTATGATAACTAAAATTGAACATTGAAATTAATGAGAGATATACATTGATAAATTGAACTTCAAAAGAGAACAGTAAGATATTTCAACCCGCATGTAAAATTGCCTACTCGAACCGAACACGAGAACTACAAACATAAGGATTAGAATATCCCATTTTCTTCAGAGGTGTGTATATTTCTTCTCATTACGTCTGCAACTGAAGGCTTACATTTGCGATATTATTTGCAGAAGTTATTGCACCTATCAATTCATTCTATTTGTTTTCTCATACAAGAAACGCAGCATTTTGTTTTCTCGGAATAAAACGAATCAAGTAGTCAGTGCAGATATGCGCGAAAAAAAAATTGATTTCAACCTAGAGAATAATTAAGAATGAAGTCATCTTAGAAAAAGTAAAAAATTTTCTAATAGCTGAATTTTTAAAAGCACATTATTTATGAATAATTAAGTTAATTTTTTATTTCTTTTCGATCTGCCAATAGTGATGTGCCATCTAAGTAAATCTGAATCAAGCCGGGAATCAAACCTAAACTTCCCTAATTATATGTCAGGAGCTTTTAAAATATTAAAACCGTAAAAAAAAACATATGAAATATATTTTTAATACTTATAACAACTGTAACATTGACACATTTCGAAAATTACATGAAATATCAGAATGATCCTTCTTTGGAGTACTTCTGAATTATAATATTTGAGTTCTGTGAAGATAATGTGAGAGAAAGAAGAGTTGTTTGAATTTAAAAAAAAAAACTCCAAAAATTTCACTTAATGATATTACTATGAACACGTGCATCTTATTACCATTTTTATATTAAATAAAAGTTTTTAACTTTTTGCTAAAAAAATCAATAATTTTAAAAAATCGGGAAGTTGTTGGTTTCACTCCGGTTCTCGGAAATCGAGTTCTCATCGAGTTCTCATCGGATCTTCGCGTTTTGAGGTCCTAGAAATCTATTCTGCCAGTCTCGTCAAAATCGGTCAATTAGTTCATAAGATATTTAATTTTAAAAATTCCAAAAAAGTATTTTTTTAACATAACTTTGTAATTTTACATCAAATCGTTTGTTAGATAATGATAATGAATAATCTTTTTGTGCTTGAAAAACTGCGCCGAATACTGCAAGTTTTATCAAAAACGACTGATTCGATCAGAAGATGTCGTAATTAAAAGCGAGCGTTTTGAACTCGTACATAGCAAGAAGTTCCAGATTTTTTTTTTATGAAATAGCAAATAAAATGATTAGTGAGTATTGAAAGCATCACGTATTCGATTGAATAAATTTAAATGTAATTTTACTAACCGTTAATTTAAACATACGAATGTTTACGGCATAAAAAATATTAATTGTTGAAAAAGTAGAAATCAATTAAATATTTACTTGAAGAACTTCAAAGGAATCTAGCGTTTGAAGCAGTTTATTTGACATCACTGGCAATTAGGTTGAGATTTTATAGCTTCAGATTTACTAGTAAATTTATTCAATTCTGCTAGCTTGGAAATTTACGAGTTCATTTATAACGATAAGAATCTAAATAGTAAGCGGATATACATACGTAACAGAAGTCACATATAATATTCCTTTAAAATTGTATTACGCATATTATGATATAAATCTATAATATTGATATTACTCTACTCACACCAGGTACGTGTTAAGTAAAAAATACATGATTCATATACGGACGTGGAATTGCGGATAATTAAATCCATGCGACTGAATTTAATCATTTAGACATGTGCAGTGCAAATGAGTTTTAGTATATGAATAGTATTTGTACAAATAAATAGTCAAACTTTCGTCATAAAGTGCAGAAATGGACTTTGATCTCGTGTTACATTATTTATTAATACATTATTGAATTCATATTCACTCACATTTGTATTCATTTAACCTGAAACTATTCTATAAACTTTTGTTTCGAGGCTACTCGACATTAAATGGTGAAGAAATATTTATATTGGAATATTCCTTTCAGCGTTCGTTTAGATATGTACATAAGTCCATGGATGTAAAGTCAATCAGGACAGTAACATTTTCAATATACTTATAAAAATGTTATTGAAAAAAATTTTAATCAAGATGAAAATTAAACTCCAATACAAATATAATAATAAAAATCGATATTGATTTACATATTTAAATTACACTTTTTTCTAGAATTCAATATAGATTTATTGATACAATCGAGTTAAAAATTAAATTGATAAATCAAATTGAAATTGAATATTTTAAAACAAATTTTAATAACTCTTTCTAATTCTGAAATCAATCGGAAAAAATTGTTCAGATTTTAACAAATATACTAAAAGATATTAAAGATTTTTTTTTCGGCGATAAAAATATAGACCCTTCACACGAAACACCCTAATATATATATATATATATATATATATATATATATATATATATATATATATATATATATATATATATATATATATATATATATATATATTGATTTATTAACTCTCAACAAATCGCATTTAATAAATGATTTATAAACGATTAATAAAAATGTATTAAATCATCTTAAAATAATCATTTATTAACAGTTAATAAAGCTTATTAAATAGTAACAAGTCCAGCTATTAGTTCACAAAGTTTTGGCTCTGAGTGTACCAGTAGAAAGCACAAGAGTAATCGGAGATAGAGTACGCGGAACTCACCAATTGACACTAGTTGGTACGTATTGTATAAAAAAAATGTTCAATAAATCGATTGGCAAAAAAATTCGGTTAACTTAAAAGCAAAAATAGTTGGGCAGAATTTCAGGAAAATATTTTTATAGCAAAATTCTGTAGCTGCATAGTTTTGCATAATTTTGTAAACTTAAAGAAGTACCGCAATAGAATAGCCAGTTTTTATCCGGAACTTGCAAGGTAGGTTACAGTCGACAAAACATCAGCCAAACATCAGACAAAACATCAGGTACTATAATGTAACAATTCTTAACATATGAATAGAGTTTCAGGACGTTTGTTAACGTCGTATGCTATAGGGAATAGTCCAGAACTTTGGAACTGTATTGCATGTTCTTTCAAGTATTATATGCAATATCTTTGGTAAAATTATAATAATTTAAAATCATTAATATAAAAAATATATGTCACGTCGGGTCATTGCAATTTCATAAGAATAAAATTTAAGCTAAACTCATCAATCTCAGATCAACTTGTTTTCTTTTTCAGAAACTAAATCATAAGTTTCGAAAACTTAATCTCAACAAGCGTTAATATGCACGGCGTTCAACGATGATAAACTCACTGATCCATAATCCAACATATAATAGTATTTGCTAGTTTTATAAACAATCGTTGCATGATTGATACCCGTACAATTTTATTAACTCAATTTAAACGAGTCAATGTTTTTATGCAATTGTTATTATTATACAATTTTTTTTTAAAAAACATTTGACCCTAAAGGCCATCTGTGCAACTTCCCGCTAATTCCGTTAATACCTGGCCGCTTTTTTGAGCTCTTCGAGCTCAAAAATACAATCTGTGTGTTGTTTTGAGCTCTCCGAGCTCAAAAAAATAGCTTTTCTATGCTTTTGAGCTCTTCAAGCTCAAAAGTTTGATAGAAAGTTGATAAAACACTATTTTTTGAGTTTTCAAACCGCAATTACTTTTGAATGAATGAACCGATTTTCACGCGGTTGGCGGCATTCGACGCAGTTTTTTAAGCCTTATGAAAAATCTTAAATTTTGAATTGATCAAACTAGTAATTTCGAAGTAATTCCGAAAAAACACTTTTTTGGGTTTTCATTCCTGCACGATATCTCTCGAACGAATCAACCGATTTTGACCGGATTAGCGGCGATCGACGTGGTTTTTTAAGGTTAAGAGCTGATTAGTTTTTGGAGTTGATCGATAAAGCCGTTCGAAAGTTATTACAAAAAAACCACTTTTGAAAAAATTTTCTTTTACAGTTTTTTTTAGATTTTTCGAAATCTATCAGTCCGAATCGATCCAAATTGTATCCAAAATCTATTTTGACAAGCTCTTTTGAATGACGCCTACCGCGATCGAATCGGTCGAGCAATTCAAAAGTTATGAGAGGTTTACATACTTACACACACGCACGCACACACACACACACACACACACACACACACACACACACACACACACACACACACACACACACACACACACACAACCAGATGGAAGGGTGGAACGAAAGAGTATTGCCTGGTGGCGACCCTAGACATCAGAAACGCATTCAACTCCGCCAATTGGGAATGCATCATGCAGGCCCTCCAAGAGAAGAATGTACCAGAATACCTTCTTAAGATCGTAACAAGCTACTTTGAAAATAGGGTCTTGAAGTATGACACGAAGAACGGTCCGAGGGAGTATGATATTACTGGAGGTGTACCACAAGGTTCAGTCCTAGGCCCGCTCATGTGGAATATTATGTATGACGGTCTATTAAGACTAACTCTGCCAAGAAACGTCAAACTCGTAGCATATGCAGATGACGTAGCCATAGTGATTGTTGCCAAACACCTTGACGAGATAAACCATATGTTCGATCTCACTTTTGAGCGCGTTGACCGGTGGATGGACGCAGTGAACCTGCAACTGGCGCAACACAAGACTGAGGCAGTGCTTATTACCAGCAGAAAAGTGGTAGAGATCATTAAGCTGAAAGTCGGCGAACAAGAAATCACATCACAACCTTATATCCGATATTTGGGAGTGATGCTTGATGCCCGACTCAACTTCAAGCAGCAAGTGGAACATATCAGTGCCAAAGCGTCAGTAGTGAGGGCTAGTCTCGCACGACTGATGCCGAACGTCGGAGGCCCAAAACAGAGCAGGAGGCTATTATTGTCATCAGTAGTCATATCGGTGCTCACTTACGGAATATCCATTTGGGCCGACGCATTAAAGACGCAAGAATCATGGAGAAAGGCTGGACCAGTATATCGACTGAGTGCCCTACGAGTAGCTAGTGCCTTTCGCACTATATCAGAAGAAGCAGTGTGCGTTATTGCTGGAACCCTACCTCTTAGAGTTCTAGCAGAGGAAAGGCGGACCCTTTACCAACGAAAAAGGTCAACTGCACTGAGCCCTGAAGAACTTAGAATTGAAGAACGGCAGAAGAGCATAGGCCGATGGCAACTACAATGGGATACTGCAGAGAAGGGTAGGTGGACGCACCGTCTCATACCTCGGATCGACATTTGGCTTAACCGGAATCACGGTGAGGTCAATTACTATCTTACGCAGATGTTGTCGGGACATGGGTGTTTTCGAGAGTATCTACACCGCTTTAAGCACGATGACTCTTCGGAGTGCCCGTCCTGCCCAGGAGCTGCTGAAGACGCGGAGCACGTCTTCTTTGTATGTCCTCGTTTCGATCCACAGCGTGAAGAACTGGAGAGGATCTTGAACCAGAGAATACAACCAGATTCACTAGTAGAAGCAATGTTGTCATCAGAAGCTGCCTGGAACGCTACCAACACGTTTGCAACAGAAGTCCTTAAAGACTTGCGTTCCACCGAAAGAAAAAGAGCAAATAGCAGAAGATAGAAGGAAGGTAGTTAACACCTTAGCCACCAGAAGGAAGAGCAGTAGCTAGATCCTCCCTTCACGAAGTAATGCCTGACGGCGGTTTCCATGAGGGATTAGAGGAAAGAAGGAAAAGGGGTTTAGGGTTTAGTGGGTAGGGGCGTTAGTGTCGAGTTTTAGTATGACGCTGCGTCGAGTCGCCACATATCCAGGCCAAACAGCTATGCCTAGAATCCGTAAAAAGGATTCCCCCCCAAAAAAAAAAAAAAAAAAAAAGAAAACATACACACACACACACACACACACACACAGACATAGTGACACCCTCGCGGGGATAGTCAGGGAAGCTTCCTGTGACCCTCAAACGTCGAGATTTGATGAAAACTCGATTTTTGTAAAACGGGGTAAAACCAATAACTTCCCGATTTTTGAAAATCTGAGATTTTCTTAGCGGGAAGTTAAAAATTTACTTGGATCGAGAGAAAAATGGTTGAACCAATAAAATTATTTCAGAGTTAAATTGTCTTGAATCAAGAAAAATTTCTTAGTTTAAAAATTTTTCTATTTAAACCACAACGATGAAGCTCTTTAAAATCAATTTCTTAATTCGAGTAAACTTTTTTTCTGTGTAGGAAAGCGGAAATTGAACACTTATTTGCAAATTTTTTATTTCAGAATTATTATCATATCTAGTATGATTTATGATACTCTTAATGAAATATTCTTATTACGCTTGGATAATTTGTTATATGATTATGGACATTATGTATATTTGATTGTTAATGATACGTGAATTTCAATTTCCATTCTATTCTCTTTTTGTCTTTTCCGTCGTCGGAATTTCCCCCATGTACAGATAATGTACATACATAGAACTTTACAACAGAAAACGCACGTATGTGCGAGGAAGTTTGACTCGCCTGTCTAGTTCGATGGAATATGCAGAAAATGGCCGCTCAAGCGAGATCTGTCTATCGCACGGTGATCATGATCCGCTCCAAATAACATGTATTGCTATTGCCTCAAAATTGCCTTGAAATATTTCTCACAAGTGCTGTCGTTACTGAAATACGTCATTTCAAAATGTATACTAGTATAAAACCTTATAAATATGATTATTGTCAAAAGGAATGGAAGAAGAAGGTAAAATGTTCATTTTATTTTAATATAAAATAATAAGTCTAACAGGAAGGTTCCGTATACTTTCTACATATGACATAACGTACAGACTCGATAGACTTTCTTTTATTTCAAGAAAATTTGAATTCTTCTATTTACACAGTCAATTTCATACGCTAATAAATTTTGATTGTATTTTAAATCACAAATTTTCCGCGAAGTTACAGTTTTATGATTATGGTAATAGTCAAGCTACATAAAACTCATTTATTTAAGTTTTAATTATCGTACTTTGTGTAAAGTGTGTAAAAAAATTTATTATATAACTTTTTATATACTAATTATAATTAGTTATTGCTAGAAGGTTTTACGCGATATTAACAAATTCCGCATAGTATTTAGAAGAAAAAAGTTAGGAAAAAAGAAAATCTTTAAATTTTTTAAGCATACATGATTGAGATCGCAATTTTTTTTATTTCTCTTTTATCTACTACGGAAATTCGATAAAATGGACCATTAAATCCAGTTCAAACATTGTGCGAAAAAAGGTAGAGCAAGCTTGTGTGTTTTCTTCATAATCCGTTCAAGGCGTAAAAAAAAAAAAAAAAAAATGTGAAAAATTTTCAGTTACTTACATCAGGAAAGTAACAATCGTAAAATATAGTAATAAATAGTATATAGTCATTTATTTATTTACACTTAGGCCCAACAACTTTTGCCATTAACAGGGCCACTAAAAATAATTTTAATTACAGTGAATTATACACAAGAGAGACACATTACATTTTTATGATTATATTATGTTAATTAACTATTTTTATCTGATTCCTTAATTACTATGCTGTTATTAACAAATTTATTTTTGAATTAATTACGCAAGTTTACTAGTATAGATGCTAAGTCATTGGTAGTTAATAGTTGAGTAAATCTAGTAAATCCTAGTAAGTCGAATTCATGGACACTATTTTTTACAATCATATTACGAAGATTTAATATTTTATAAACAGGGGAAGTCTGTGCCAGAACTGATTGACTATAGGCGAGTAAAACAAATCTACCATGATGAATTCGTTTATTTTAAAATATCTTCATTCTAAATAATATTCAATCGTTCATAAAGTTATATATTTTATGTTGCAAAAAGCTTATGTTGATTCAGAGAAGATAATGTTGGTACAGTATAATTTTATTTATGACAGGAAACTTAATTTCTACGACAACAAAATTATGCAGCGTGTGTGGTAGAGTAAATATTTGGCTTTTTTTTTTATTTTTCATCTACAATGCATTTTCTTCTAGTTTTATGAAACATAAACCTGAAAAAATTTCAGGTTTTTTATTCATATATATGTAAATTAAAAAAAAAAAAATAAACAAACGAAGAAATTACCTCGTACTGAAAAAAGTTATAACTACTGTCCAACAAATCATGCCTTACATCTTCTGACACATTATTTATTTATTTATTTATCAAACAATGAACCCAACAGCATGGCCAATAACAGGGTTCCATACAAGTAAAGGTGTACATAGTATGTAGTATACAATAAAAAAAAACAAAAAATATAAAAGTATTAATAATTCATATAATAATTCTATATAAAGTAGTAACATAAATGTAAGAGTCAATCATGCACCTGACTTATCAATTTGTAGAGAGAGAGTGAATATTACCAATAGAATATGGTTCTAGATTATTATTTAAGGTATAAAAAAAATTAAATGATTCCATTAACCGGTATATAGGCGTAGAAGTGGCAAAGTTGGTACATATCATTGGAAGATGAAAAGGTGGACCACTTCTAATGTTTTTAATACATTATCTGAATTAGTTAATTTTTACGTTAATGCGAAAGATTCTTAAGATATAGTTAGATCGCAATCATTTGGTCTAAGTAATTCTGTGTTATTTCCGAATTACAAAGAATAATTCAGACATAAATCTAAAACCAATCAATTCCCGAATCTAATCAGCTCTAGAGGTTGATAAAAAGCTTTGGATTGATGCGATATTCGACTAAATCGGTTCATTCCATCAGGGTTAAATGATGATCGAAGGTGTGATAGGAAAAAATTCAACTCCTCCTTTTATCTACAACTCTTAAATTACACAGCAAACTAATCGAATTAAGTGGCTTTTTTACTATAATAAGCACTATTAGTCGTTGATAAAATTCTTGAAATAGTTTAATTGGATTCAGATGCTATTACCTAACTAGTTAGAAATATCCTAGTCATTTCATGTTTTGTAAATTTTGCACGTAAGGATTGACACAACAAAAATCAAACTGAATTTGATGAATTTTTACTTTTTTTTTTTTTTAATCGATTACTTTACAAGTAATTTTCACAGTAAAATTGAAAAGAAAAACCGATTAACTTTTTTCGTTTCTATTAAGTAAATTAAACTTTATTCGTATCATAGTATTTACTTTTCAGTTTCAAATTTTAATTATCATTTGGTTATTAAAAGCTATGATAGCGACTGGTACGCTCACATTATTTTTTTTTTAACAGAACGAATAACTGAAACTGTTCAATAAATAAATAATAATTGTTTAAGAAATAAATGATTTCTTGCATCCACAACTTTTTATTTGTAAAAGATATTGTTTTTTTTTTAATTAAAAATTAATTGGAGTAATATGTTTATTTTTAAGCTGGAAAAAATTTTTTTCTTGACTCAAGACTTTAATCTTTTTTAGTAAAGACAAAATTTTTTGATCTAAAACAAAACGAAACAATATTTTAAATTAAGAAAGATAATTCCTTAAGTCAAAAAAAGCTTACTTGGTGCAAGTAATATTGATCTCAAGTTGAAAATATTGTATTCCGGGGCTCGAATTGAGGATATTTTGATAAAGATATACTATGATACTCTTACCCTTCACCTTAAAAAAATAGATTATTTTTCACGGCTCCAATGTCTCCACTATTAATTAAAAGAGTGGGCACTTAGTGTTGAAATTTCCAGCCAAGAAAACTTTCTTGGCGTAAGAACGTCATATTTTAGCCGCAAAGAAGCATCATTCTTTACATAAATTTTTCAAATAAATAATTGTACTGTTAAATGAAATATGGAAATGTTTGTATTAGTTTACGAACTTTGTTTTGCAATTTAAAATTTGATAATTCAAAAAATCATTTTACTTCCTTAAAAAAATTTTCGAGGTTCCTTGTACCTTTGAAAAATTTCTTGTATCAAGCAGAAGTCGAATGAATTTTTTTGCTGCGTATTCAAATATACAATTGCGGCCTACCATGTAATTGGAAATCTTAATACTATAGTAAATTTCCGAATTTGTTTCAAAATTAAGTTTTTACTTAACCACTGCCTGTATTCATAAAATTAGTCAGCAGAAAGTATTTTCACGAAGCTTATCAGCTGAATTACTCGATTGCGCACCTAATCCTGTCATATCTTTAATAAACGAGCTTTATAAAAGCATTTTTGAATTGTTTCACATACTAAAAGTAAAAACATTTTAAAATTAACTTTTAAACGTTGATCCTAAACGCATAAATAAATACTCATTAAATATTTTTTGTACCGATAAAAAATGATAAAGAACAAAATTAAGACAAGATAAAATGAGTTGAAACATCGCATGTTTCCTTTATACACATTATCTAATTCATTCTTTATCCTCTTAATAACACTTGAGTTGTTTTATTCGCCTATTTCCTGTAGTTCTACTTCCCTTAATTAGTAGTTCCGTGCTCTCTCAGAGTTGTCTAACTTTCATCATAAGCCCTTTGAAAGTTATCTGTTAATTTTGATGACAATTTACCCCACATCAATTAAGTCAAATAATTTAAATTCCTTTATACCTAACAGAAAATAAAAAAATAAGAATTAAAAATAAAAAATTTTCACTACCTAAATAAAAAGTAATGTACATAAAAACGAAGATAGAAAAAAAGGTTTTTAATTAAAAGATTTTAATTACAGATAACTTTTTAGTACACTCAGCATGGATTGAAATAATGAGATACTTATACAAATAAAGATAGGAATAAATATCAAATATTCATTTGTCATATTTATATGTTATGCACTATACGGATACATTTAAACGAATAACTGTGAGTGACATTAAAATTATACAACGCAAGTTTTGCTAAATGGTTGAGATTCTCAACGAGACACTCAAACACTTTGCCTACCTAAGCAACGACTTACTATATACAGTGAGAGAAAGATGAAATAGTACTTTAAGTTCACGGGAAATTAAACTCAAGAGTGAGATATGGCTGCTATAAGAGTGGTATAGAGCGTATAGAGGTATTGCGCCGGGTGAACGAATCTCTATACAGTAAGAGAAAAGGGGGATAAGAGTTGAGAGAGAGTGTTGGAAGATCGAGCAAAGGGAGTCCAAATAGCTCGACCAAGTTAAATGGATTCGCACAACTCGACATCAAGGACCTTTTTCTCACTTTTTTTACTCTTCTATTTTACTCTTGTGTATACTCACTAAGGACTTTACTTTCATACACGTTTTCACGGCTATATAATACCAAAAAACTTATATGTATACCACTGAAATAAATTCATATCACGATTTTTCGTGGCAGGTGTTACCTCATTTTCGCACTCTGCCATTATCTATAGATAACTTCGCTCAGCTTGTTATATATCGTAGTCTATTACAGTGCATTACAAATATTTGATGATAATATTTAACGGTAAATATATCTTCGGTAATTAATATAATAAATAAATCCAATTTCATACTATAATTTATTAAATGAACAATTCACACGCGTGTTAGTCTCATCGATTAAAATTGATGTTAAAGTAAAACAATGTTTAATATTATTAACATTGTATATTATTATATCGTCATTCTCATTGGTTAAACGGCTAGTTTTATTTTTACAAATTTTCATGGGTCGGCTAAAAAACGGGAAAATTTTTGTTTTTCTCGAATAAATTTATGTAAATGATAATTTTACGGAAAAAAATTTTTTTTAATAAACACGGAGAAAAAATTAATATTTTTATTTTAATTTTTTAAGGTCTTAGGTTTCTTCTAAATTTCAACCTAAAATTGAAAATAGTTTTATAATAAATCACGTAAATTTGAAAATTTTAAAAATATAATTTTTTTTTTTTTGGCAAAAAAATATTCCGCGATGCAGAAATAGTAATTTAGGTTTTGAGATGTAAAAGATAAAAAAAAATAGTTTTTCTGCAGTAGTACAAGAGATGATATTTGATATTTTTATAAAAATTCATTAATCACATTTATAGTCTTCCGTAAAATAATTTGAATATGAATTATACTGACGTGTCCTATATTTATAAATTGTAATGTACATCTACCATGACTTGAGAGAAAAAAAATTTCATTAAATAAACTTTTACGGAATCCGCCTTTCAAATTTATCGTCATTGTGATTATTCTTTGTTCTTAAATATAATAATAAAAGTACTAAATGGATTCATTTATTATCGGAAAAAACTTTAATTGATTGTCATGCAATTATTGAAAAACAAATTTTAATTATCAACATCATTAAAAATAATTAGTTGATCGATTAATTTATCAATAAAGGCGCTGCGGTAAAATTAATAAATTGACCGATCTTGATAGAAAATTGAATCAATAAATCGAATGCTTATATTAGCATAAATTTTATGAACAGAAAAATTAAATTTCAAAGTATAATCATGATGATAACACTTTTAGTTATTTCTTTTTTATTTTTACAAGAAAATAAAACGTTTCATTTATTCAGTAATGAGATAATATTTTCATACATATGTATGACACATTAAAATTACTAAAAGTAAAATTTAAAATATAGAAATCAAAGTCTCACAGTCGATTTAAAGAATTTCAAATATAAAAAAAAATCTTTTTTTAAAGTAGAAATGCAATATTATCATGGTTAAATAGAACGATAGAAATACATTTTTGTATGTACGTACATAAAATAATACTTTGAAAATCCGAATTCCATTCTATATGTATGCTATTTTTAACAAAAGTAAAAGATCTTATAAAATACCTTATCGATTTTTATAAAATTTGGTAAGGTAAAAGCCCCAATATATGATCATGTACCAGTATATGATCACTCCATGTATTTGTATACCTATATTTGTGAATGTAGATATACAAATATATGGAGTGATCATATACTGGTACATGATCATATATTGGGGCTTTTACCTTATATAAAAATAAAAAAAGCTAAACTCAGCAAAAATATTACAGAAAAAACATCTATTATTTATATCAATCAATTTTAGTAGAGAAAAAAAATTTTTTTTTTTATAAATAAAATCAAACACTGGATTACGATAAAAAAATACATCACAACATATTTAGTTAATTTAAAAAAAGTTTGGAAAATCCAAAAGTGCACGCCTTATAACGCTCATTCATTTTTTAAGAAAAAATAAATTGTGTAACTGATAAAAAAAAAGAAAATTATAATTAAGTAATTTCTTACAGAGTATTTTTTTTTTAAATATCAGCGCCCTTTTTTCTTGTTATATGCGCACGCAGTCTAAAAAAATCTAGCTTTATCAAGTGGCGCCATAGTTTTCACGTGACAAATAAGAAAAATTCGTTTGTCTTTGTACGGTTATATCGTAATAAATTTTAATAAAAATTCAATTTAAAAAAAAAAATACGTAAACTAGGCTACTGATATGAAATACGGACCCAGTTCATTGAATTCGTGAACTAATAAAAAAGGTCCGGTCTTGAAATATCAATTTGTCCGGGAGTAATCATTGGTACATCCAAAATGGGGTGACATCCGGACGTCCACGTAAAATTTTTTTCAAAACGTTTTTTTTTTCAAAATAGCTACATGAAATGAATTTAGAAAGTAAAAGATGGTTTAAATTAAGTGTTTTCTCCGTGTACATCTACTTATATTATTGTATAAGTGTAATATGGTTGTGATAGAGACATTTAAAGATCACAAAATTGCTTGACCTTGACGAGTCGAGTATATATATATATATATATATAAAGCACAACCTCACGCGCTTCGCGCTATGAGACATGCAATTAAGTGTTAAAAATTGATAATTTTTAATAAAAATTCAATTTTTTATAAATTTATTTCGAAGAAAGAATTACCCATTTTTCTCTTTTTTTAGTTTTTAGTGTTGTTCGAAGATAATATTGCTGATGATCGACTCCTTCCTATTTGGACTGTCAAAGTAACATAATTTCCGATCAATGCTTGTCCGCAGGATGACATTGGTTTCATCCTTAAGAATAAAAATAAACTTTGTTTTTTTTTTTTTTTTTCAATCTTAGGCTATTGACTTCATTTTAGCCTTGTCAGTTTTTACGATGAAAACTTTAAATTATTCAAGTAAACCGACAAGTAAATTGAAATCATGCACTGTTGATTTCAATTCATTTCAACTGCTAGCTGACATTGAGATCAGATTTTCATTGAAGGATTTGATTAGATTCATAAAGTTAATTTATTATTTTAAAATATCTATACACGTGTTTTTTTTGCGTTTTGTTAATTAATGGAAATCACATAAAATGTTATGTTTTTTATATTTCTTAATTTTCATAATGGTTTGTCGTTACAAACCATTTTAAGATTTCAAACAATCTTAAAATTTGGACACAAATCAGTCAAAAAATGATCAGAGATTATTAATTATTGCTTGATTTATAGAGAATAATTTTTAACAAACAATTTAATTAATATAACAAAAAAATGTACTATAGTTTTTATTTATAAGCTTTATAATGTATTTTAAAATGAGAAAATGTAATTGAGATTAAACTTTAAAAACAAGATCTTAGATTTCAAAGTTACTTTGCTTAACGCTTCACCCTGGAATGTTCATCACTCTTCATTTGATGATGCGCGTTTCTACTGGTAGAATATTATGTAAAAACAGTTTTTGATTCTCCTCCCTTCTCCGAAAAAAAGTTATGAAGAAATTTTTTAAACTTCTTCTTTCAGAACCTTCACGTAATTGATTAATGTCCCCTTACAATATACTTTTTCATTACTAAAAAATACAGTATAGACAATTTCCACTGTCAATTCGGTTAATCTGACATAATGAATCCGAGTTTTACAATAATGAACAAATAAAACTTTGACAGGACTTAAATTGTGAACTAATACAGCAGTTGATTCCTAATACCGTATTAGTTTCCCCGAGGGAAAAAATCTAATAACTCGCTACCATCAAACTCATTTTAATCTGGAATAAGCTTGTATCAGCTAGCTAAATTGAGATTTAGAGTTTGCAACTCAAAGTTTCAATTTAATTTGTACAATTAATGTTGTTCATCAAATGTCTCCACTAAAATGTCAAATTTCTCTCAAAGTATATATTAATGTTACGAAAGGGAGTTCGCTCTCACTCACAACTAACATACACACAATTTTCTCACATTACTAACTGCAACAGGTACTTCAGTCAATATTTGAGAAGATTGACACGTACGTTTAGATACGTCAAGTGCATTTCTAGATTGAAAAGAAAATGTACAGTAACAGTATAATGAAAAAGAAAACTATTTGATTCAAGAGAAAAGTTATCAATTCAAAAAAATTATTTTGAAGAGAATTTTATGACTTGAAATTCGTTTTCTTAGCTTAAAAAATTCTACCATTTTTTATCAATCAAGACTATCTTCGGGAAATGCAATCAAATTTTTCATTGAAAAACCTAATTCTCAACTAAGAATAATTTAATTTTTTTTTGTTTTCTTAAGAATTTTATATTCTTGGATTAAGAAAATATTTTTTCATTCAAAATACTACAAGAAAAAACTATTAGTATTTGTTTTTAACGCTATTTTTAAAGGTACAGATGTTTAGAAGGTACAGATGGTACTAAAATTATTGAATGAACAATTTTTTCTCTTCAATCAAGAATTTTATGTTCTTAATTCAGGAGTGAATCCTTGATTTAAGTGAACTAGATAACTCGAAACAATAATAAAAATTTCATGAGAATATTTTTCTTGAATCAATTAATTTTTTTTCAATGTTAAACAGGATTAACAGAAGTGGAACTTGACTAATAGGTACCAAGGAAACTTTATTGAAATTATGATCATAATAATAAATCAATCGATAAGTTAAAAATGAACTCCAGTTCAATTTCAAGCTACTCGAATTTCAATAACTATTATTTCCAAACCATTTACTTCAACTGAATTTGTCATTTTTTTTATTTATAGTTTGTATACTCGTTAAATTTTGATATAAAAAAAAATGAATTGGATACATGTAAAAAAAAAAAACTAGATTAAAGACTGTGATAGATTGCAATAAATAGAGATAGCAAAAAAATTCGAACCCGTGTAACTTATAGCCGGTGAGAGTATCTCATTTATCATGGATTCAGCCAGGTATTTTCCCAGACAACTCGATCCAAGATTCTTCCGCTGATTAAATTGAGCCAAGCTCGATTGAATGAACACCTACCCATGTAGTAGTTACTGGTAAAAGTGAATGTGATAATCCAGTGAATAACTTAACTTCAAAAAGTAAATTGAAATTAATTACAATGACCGAATGAAGGGACATAGAAATTTACATTCATATAGTATTACACACTAAGCGACTAACGAGTTGTAAATTAATTATAAAAATATATATTCATCATCACAGGCGGTGATTAATTGAGTATGTAGATTAAATTCAACTATAATTAAACTAATTTTGTATGTATCCCACGAGTTAAATCCATCATTAGACAATATAATTAATAGTCAGTGGGATTTTAAATGTCAAACGCATGAAGATCCTTAACTTCCCTACTACGTTCTGCGGTTTTAATGTCCTACACACATATATACGCGGGCATACAAATACATCTATAACTATTAACTGTAATACAGTTTATCACTATGTCATAATGTTCTGCAACTTTAATTAATTGTCTTTTCGAGAGTTGCGAATCGATAGAATGGAACTAAAATCTGAAATTTTGCCAACAAAATAAGTTCTATTGAAAACGAAGAACCATGCATAAAAAAATTTAATTAAGAATGTTTTTAACAAATTATCCTAAAATACATTTTAAATAAATCACTTGATTTATGCTTTTGTATAATGTAAATGTGCTTTAATAATAATAGTAATTAGTTATATACTTTAGATATTTAATATTAGTATTATATGTTAAAAATGAAAGAAAAAAATCAAAATTTTACTATAATTTCAATAAATTCACTCTTGAATCGAAAATATAAAACTTGTCGATTAAGAGAAAAAATCTTTTATTCAAGAATTTTAATCTCAAATCCCTGTTTAAAATTTCCAATAGGATCCCATCAAAAGCGACAAAAGCCACTTAGAAACCCATAAATTTTATTGGTTTCTAAGTGGCTTTTGTCGCTTTTGATGGGATCTTATTGGAGCTTTTCAACAGGGATACAGCACTTTGCTATTTTTAAATGAGATAATCTATATTCTTCTTTCGAATTCTTTTCTAGTGATTCAATTGATTCAAGTTATTACTGACTTGTTTCAAGAATACCTAAAATATTCGGACTTCTGTTATTTTCTATATTTTTAAAAATATGTCTCAAATAAATTTCGAAATGGATTGAAAATAAATATTTGTTTCTTTTTTCTAAGTATTTTCTTTTATTTTGAATAAAAACACTTTTTATTAAACCAAAAATACAAAACTTTCAAACAAAAACGAAATTATTTTTGCTTGAAGAAAATTGTGTTTTTCAATTAAAAATTTCATTGTATCTCATGAAAATAATATACTCTCGGTAAAATTTCTTAATCAAGGCAAGAAATTCTTGAATGAAGCCATGAAGTTCTCTTAAAAATAATTCATTAGATCAAACGTATTTCTCTTTAATATAAATGAATATAACTTATTTATTCGTTTAAATAACTTACAGATTGCAATCAGGAAATAATGAATCAGCCAAGCAAAGGATATAAAACATCATTTTATCGATATTAAAATATCTTTTAATTGCCATAAATCTCATATTAGTTGAATTATTTATATGAAAAGATTCTACACAAAAGAAAATTATTAACTGAAAATGAATATACTTAAGGGAAGTTCATTATGAGATCGAATTTGTCAACTGAATATAAGATGTTCTTGATTTCTCAATTTTGAATGAAGCAATTTCCTTTTAAATCAACTTATTTTTCACACTTCAATCAATATTCTTATTTATGACTTTAAGATTCCTTTTTATTCAATTCATGTTATACTTTTTTCAACAAAGATATATTATTCATCTGTGTCGAAAGAAATTTTTTAATCTAAGCAGAGTATGCGTGTGTGTTTCTGAATAACTTTTCACCTGCTGAACGTATTTATTCTAATATCTATAAATCTCGAATTTCAAATTCAGTGGAAAGTTTTTAAATGAAACTGCTTGAAAATAAACCGTTTGTCAAAAGAGTTTTTAAACTTTTTAATAATTAACTTTCCAAGAGGCTGGCAATAGCCTAATCGGCCCGGTACCTGCATTTCGAAAGAGTGGGACCAGGGTTCGATTCCAGCACGCACCACTATTTTCAGTGATTATAAAATAAAGAGAATATGTGCGTTACGTTGCCAGCCTCTGTACCGACCGGGTTTTCTGTGGTTTCCCCGTGTAGTTATGAAAGTAAAAATGTCATTATAAAAGTACTCCATACTACTTAAGGTCGTAATGCAAATGCAGGTACTAATTATAACGCGTAAGTCGGCCACAGTCGCAGCACAGTGTGATTATAAGTGGAAAATAATATGTTGAACGCAAAGAAACCAAGTGTTAGTTGAAAGGGCGAAAGCTAAAAAGTATAACATTAAGAGAGTTATATGATAACAATAGAGGCACTTGACTGAAATTACTGTGGTAATAGCAAAAAATGTGGAGAATACGGTTACAGTCTTGTAAAAACCAAAATAGGTATACAAGTAAAAACGATATAATAATAATAATTAACGTTCCAATTATTTCCGATATTTTTATTATTGCATCACATTTGTCAATACAAAGCTTTAAGCAAAATCAGGAAATGCATTTGACGGCAGTGAATAAATAATAACGGATAAAAAAAAAATACGCTTGTCGTAGCAATTTCATAGATATTCTTTGTTGACTGCAGTATTAAAAAAAGAATATATAATTTAAAAATATATAGAATAAACGTATTGTAAGATAACAAAGGAGTATTAATTAAAAAAATGAATTCGTTTGTAGTATTCTTTTTATTACGAATTTTTTTAACCGTAAGCTTTTTTTTAATTATTTTATTCATTTAAAAGCTCATGAGAGCTTTAATTCACTTGTACAATAAATCAGGATCACCGTGAGATGACTAGATCCCGAGAAAGATTAATTACTGTGTAATTTGTCGGTAATCTATATAATACGATACTCCCCCCTTTTCACCTTTCAGATTTTATCTGAAACGTAGATTAGTCAAAAACAAATCATGATTGAATATTGTAGAATTTACCTCGTTTTATATTTTTTCAATTTTATGAAATCACTTTTGGTTAAAAAAATGATTAATAAATAATAATTATTAAATTTGTTTCAGAATAACAGCTGATAAGCTCGGATAAAACTGATAACTCATTGTCAATTGTAATAGTTTGTGACAAAAAAAAGACTACGAGAATTCAATTACTGGTAATTGAGGATAAATCAAGTTCGATTTCAAGTAAATGAAGACAAAATTCAATATATACTGATAATTAGTAGTGATGAAATTACGACGGCAAAAAAAATTTTTTTTTTCTTTATTTTCAGATAAAAACTGCCATTTTTGAAAGTAAGAATCAAATAATTGTAAAATTATAATGAACTTTTATTTGTGATAATAATAACTTTTTCAATAAGCTTAAGTTAATGCAGTAAATTTTTTTAATGATTATTATACGTGTGTTAAATTTAAATTAATGCTAATCGTAACTAAATGTTAATAAAATGATAACTTTAATAAACATATGTATAGATGTAAAATGTACTTGTAAATGACAGAATTGTTAAAACTCCACAGTGTTAGAAACAAGTGAAATTGTTTTGCGTTGAAAGTTTGTTGTTCATTTAATGAGCGAACTATGGAAATCGAATTAGTCTCTCAGGTCATAGCAAGCCCCACGGGGGTCATAGTGCACATTTTCATCTTGTATATCCGATAACGACGATACTTTAAAAGAAAGTTAATGAAAAATTTTACTATCGAAAATTTTCATTTTATTTTCTTTTCCACCTAAATATTTTCCCAAATACTTATTAACTCTATAATTTTTTCATTAAAATGTTTCTTTTTATAGTAAAATAATAGTTCTGGTAGTTCGCTCAATAAATCGATAGTCAAAAATATAAAGTTCAAAAAATCTAAAATGTTAAGAATTAAATGTCAAAGCATTTCTTATTTTATTTTTACGAAATCTGTACTTGACGTACAAGCTTTGGTCATGTACACAGTATTGAGCATGATATATAGCAAATGAGCTGAAGGGTCGCACCGAACGCTTTGTACAGAGTATGCTTTACGGAGCTGCAAATAATTAATTGTTTTAGTCACTTAATTACTGTATTATTAATTATTAATTAATTTATTCATTAGTAGTTATTAAATATTTCAAATTATTTAAATATAAGTTATATATTTATTCGTTCAAATTAATATTCAAAATAATTAAAATTTAATGTGTATAAAAATTGAAATCAAATATTTAATTACTTTTTTATGAAAGTAATTATTTCATTATTATCAACTTCACAGTAAATACAAAACATTATTTTTAATTATGTTGTGTTTATCCAGGAAATTATATTAATATTATACTTATGTAGCGTTGAATTTGTAAGAAGAAGAAAATATGCAAGTGCATTATTAAAGTATTCAGAGAATTTTGTATTCGAAAATTCATTATGGAAAAACAATAAATATTGATAATTAAATAAATTGAATAAACTGATTTTGTAAAGTGAGTTTTCGAGACTAGAGGACCAAAGTTAGATTATTTAGCGAAATGATAACCGATAACTGAATTACGTTGGTCCTCTCCTTCGGAAACTGACTTAGTATTTATATGCCAAGAAGCCACAATTGAATTAATTAAATGCTCAAAGATGTAACTTTTTTTGTTTGTTTTATGAATTAAAAAAGAAATTTTTCACACATATTCTTGGTAACTTTGTTTAGTGAAATAGATAGGAATTACACTTAAAAATATCCTAAAATTATAGAATGAATAATTTTTTTCTCATGTTCGAATTTCATACTTAAAAAAACTTTCTGCCAAGAACTTATCAAAATAAATTTCAACTTGTCAAGAGACAAAAATGTTCATAATATTCAAGAAAAGACATCGAGTTTTTTGGTTATTACTCGATTTTCGAATAAAAAAGAAACTTTATGACAAGATCTAGGGGGAAAACTCATTGGAAGAAATATTTTATATAATATTTCTTTAGTACTTATTATGTTGAAAATAACTGATGAAATATTTAATATTTTTAAAAAAGTGCAATTTATTAGGTTATTCTTGTTGGATTTTTAAGTCAATCATGTTAAAGAAATTATTGTCTTTAAAGCAGAAGAAACTTCTTATTAACTAAACTTTTAAAATAAGCACAAAAAACATTGTGCTCATAAATTTATTCTGGGGTTGTGAGTATATTAAATATTTTTTAAATTTATTAAATTTTTTCTCAATAGATACTATTGATTTTGAAATTAAAAATGATAAAAAAATTGGAATTTTTCCATCATAAGATTATGAATTATGTTATTTTGAATAATTTTTTATGATAAAATAAACCATCTAATATAAATAGATATTCTTAATTACCAAACTCACAATTCTGATTCACACTAATTATATTCTGTTAAATATGATCATATATTTTCACTTTATTTAATAAATGAAACATTATAAAAAAAATGAAAAAATACTATAGATATTTTGAGATTGAGTTATTATTAAATAAATAACATACGTAATAAGTTAGAATGCTTGTCATGTATTCATAGAGTGAGAAAGTACGATAAAAACTCAAACACACACATATATATACGATTATACCTTTATCCTTCTTTAACAAGTTCAGTCTATAAGTTGCAATACGACTTAACAGAATCCCCACTTTTACTATGTGTGTTAAATTATCTTAGAGATTAAAGGATTATAAACCGCAGTGTCGTAGGTATTATATCAATTGAGAAATTATATCCTGCAGCACATTGCTTAAAATAATATGTACCAAGTAATGTCTTGCGATTAATGTGATTAAGAGTAATACCTCAATTTATGAATATGTAGAGAGGCTATAAAAAAGCTGTTTTATTATTATAAGTTATAAATTATAAATATATATATATATATATATATATTAGGGTGAGCCAAAAAAACTAACCTATCGAATTTATGGGTTAAAATGAACCTATATATCGAAAAAAAAATTTCCCTGCAAGCAGGATTTTTAGCTCAATTTTGAAAGGTTTCGGTGAGCATTCAAAGTTTCCCATTTAAATAACACGTAAAGAAATCTTTTTTCATTAAAAATGATACAACTTTTGAACCGCTTGAGATAAAAATTTTTTGATGGTGGATTCTTGAAGGGCATTAAATTTCTTACAAAATCATACCTGGTTCCATTTTTTAAAGTAAACAATTCATATATTTACTGTTTATGAAAATTGAGCAAAAAATCAAAATAAGCAATTTTAGGCATTTATTGTTAGAAATTTTTATATTTGAGGAAATAAATTACTTTGAAACGAGATAAGCAGGGGGGGGGGGGGGTGTACAAGTATTATTTGTATAAAAGCGTGGTTTAAAGCTCCTTGTTCGATAAGCGCTCCAGCTCAAGACTTAGATTTCTTAAAAAAATTAATTAATTATAAAAATATTAATAGAAAAATTTCGAATGCTACTGTATCAACATTTTTTCGACATTTATGGTATCTGACAGAAAAACTTGCTGCTATGTCATTTTTCGAGTTTAGTATTAGTTTAGAGATTAAAAAATAATTGTAAACGCGATTAAAAAGGAAGAGAACAAAATTTGTGATAAAATCACTGATGTTTTTGGAAGAAATCATGTCAAGTTAATTTTTAGATAATATTATTCTTTCTTTATTAATTGTGTTCTCTTCCTTTTTAATCGCGTTTACAAATTTAAACTTCCCACTAAGAAAATCGAAGATTTTTAAAAATCGGGAAGTTATTGTTTTCACCCCGTTTTGCAAAAATCGAGTTTTCATCAGATCTCGACGTTTGAAGGTCATAGGAAGCTTCCCTGACTACTCCCGCGAGGTTGCCACTGTATCTGTATGTATGTGTGTGTGTGTGTGTGTGTTTTCAGAGGGGGGAATCCTTTTTGCGGATTCCAGGCATAGCTATTTCGCCTGGATATGTGAAGACTCGACGCAGCGTCATACTAAAACTCGACGCTAACGCCCCTACTCACTAAACCCTAAACCTCTTTTCTTCTTTCCTCTAATCCCTGATGGGAACCGCCGTCAGGCATTACTTCGTGAGGGGAGGAACTAGCTACTGCTTTTCCTTCTAGTGGCTAAGGTGTTAACTACCTTCCTTCTATCTTCTGATATTTGCTCTTCTTCTTTCGGTGGAACGCAAGTCTTTGAGGTCTTCTGTTGCAAACGTGATGGTAGCGTTCAAGGCAGCTTCTGATGACAACATTGCTTTCACTAGTGAATCTGGTTGCATTCTCTGGTTCAGGATCCTCTCCAACTCTTTACGCTGTGGATCGAAACGAGGACATACAAAGAAGACGTGCTCCGCATCTTCAGCAACTCCTGGGCAGGACGGGCACTCCGAAGAGTCATCGTGCTTAAAGCGGTGTAGATACTCTCGAAAACACCCGTGTCCCGACAACATCTGCGTAAGATAGTAATTGACCTCGCCGTGATTCCGGTTAAGCCAAATGGCGATCCGAAGTATGAGGCGGTGCGTCCACCTACCCTTCTCTGCAGCATCCCATTGTAGTTCCCATCGGCATATGCTGTTCTGCCGTTCTTCAATTCTAAGTTCTTCAGGGCTCAGTGTAGTTGACCTTTTTCGTTGGTAAAAGGCTCGTCTTTCCTCTGCTAGAACTCTAAGAGGTAGGGTTCCGACAATGACGCACACTGCTTCTTCTGATATAGTGCGGAAGGCACTAGCTACTCGTAAGGCACTGACGTGTTCCACCTGCTGCTTGAAGTTGAGTCGGGCATCCAGCATCACTCCCAGATAACGGATAAATGGTTGTGATGTTATTTCTTATTCTCCGACTCTCAACTTGATGGATTCTACCGTTTTTCTACGAGTGATGAGCACTGCCTCGGTTTTATGCTTGGCTAGTTGCAAGTTCATCATGTCCATCCACAAATTGACTCGTCTGAATTTAATATCAAATGCCATTTCTATCTCTTCGAGGTGCTTTGCGACGATCACGACAGCTACGTCATCCGCATATGCTACAAGTTTGACTCCCGTGGGCAATGCTATTTTCAGGAGGCCATCATACATGATGTTCCATAGCAGAGGACCTAAAACTGATCCCTGTGGCACTCCTCCGGTGATTTCGTACTCTTCCGTACCGTTCTTCGTGTCATATTTCAGAACCCTATTCGTGAAGTAGCTCGCTACCATTCTGTGAAGGTATCCTGGTACGTTTTTTTCTTCTAGAGCCCGCATAACGCAGTCCCAGTTAGCGGAGTTGAAGGCATTCTTGATGTCCAAAGTAGCCACCAAGCAGTATTTCTTCTTTCCACCCTTCCATCTCGTTCCGGGGATTGCATCCTTGGTTGTATCAACAACCAATTTGATCGCATCCAGAGTTGACCGTCCTTTTCGGAAACCAAACTGGTTCTCTGCCAGGAGTGGATCGACTACAGCCTCTGTTCTCTGATGAATTATGCGCTCGAATATCTTGCCGGCCGTGTCTAACATGCAGAGTGGTCGGTAGGATGAAGGTTCTTCCGGCGGCTTTTTCCCCTTCGGAAGTAGCACTAGCCGTTGCTGTTTCCACTTCTGGGGAAAAGTCCCTTCCTTCAGGCATGTATCGTAAACGTCCAGGAATAATGCCGGTGCTGCCCTAAGGATTGATTTCAGGGCAATATTAGGGATTCCGTCCAATCCCGGCGCCTTATTATTCCCTACTCGATTGCCTGCCTCTATCAACTCGTCCAACGTGATAGTTGGGATGTCTTCAGGGTTGAGCTGCTCCAACTTGTAGGTGAATACCGGCTGTTGGGGAAACAGCGCAGTAACAATCTTCTCTAGGAGCTGTGGACACGTAGGTAATGGCATTGGCTGGCATTTCAGGTGGTTCATAACCACCTTATACGGTCTGCCCCATGGATCTTTCTCTACTTCTGCGACCAGTTCCTTCCAGCAGCGTCTTTTGCTTTCTTTAATGGCTCTGTTTAGTTCTCGATGGGCCTTTTTATACTCTGCCAACAGCTCTGCGGAGTTAGGTCGTCTGTAGCCACGCTGAGACTTTCTTCTTTTTTTAAGACACTCTGAACGTCGAATGCTAATGTGATCGTTCCACCAGTGCACCGAAGGTCTTGAATTCATGCCACGTTTCCGAGACATACTGGCGTCGTAAGCCTGGGTGACTCTTCTCATTAGGTCCTTGGTCTTCTCTTCAACAGTTTCTACGATGATCGGATCGCAAAAAAAAAAAAATTATAATATTTTTAGAATTGAAACTTTATTGTTACTATTGTGAAGTTAGCAACCTGCTTATATAAGAAGCACAGTGCTACTCCCGTGTATGCCACGCACTCTAGGGCTACTACTAAAGCAGTGAGGTCGAGAGATTTAACTGTCCACCCAACCGCGCTGGCGTTCCTGTTGACTCTTGTTAGATTCTGGCCAATTGATATTTCCCATAGCATCGCACTATGGTCACTGGCTGTGTAGATGTTCAATACTTTCCAAGAAAAACCTCTTCGAGCTAAGCAACTGCTGACAAATGTAAGGTCGACAATTGAGTTTGCCTCTCCCTTAGTATACGTTGACGGGTCACCGGTGTTAAGAAGGATCACGTCCAGTATGGCCATTGCCTCGAGAAGTGCTTTTCCACGTGTATTAGTGAACTTGCTGCCCCAGTCTGCTGCCCAGGAATTGAAGTCACCAGCTATTGCCACGGGAAAGTGTTTTCTTGCGTCCTCAGTTAGCCGATCAAGGAAGTCTTCAAACTGTTCATTAGAGAGACTAGGTGGTGCATAGCAACTGTAGAAGCGGAGGCCATCTACCCATGCCGCTACGAAGCCGGCTTCTTTATTGTTGACTGTTCTCTGAAAAGGACATTTACCGCAGGACCAGATGACGGCTTTGTTAGTGCTATCGGTTTCCCAGGATTGGTTACTCAGGTGTCTATAAGGCTCATTTATAAGTGCTACGTCTGCTTCTAATTCGCGCACAGTTTGCATAAGCAAGTCATGCGCAGCCTCACAATGATTGAGGTTGACCTGCAATATCTTCATGTTCTTGGCTTCGTTATCTTCTGGAGCGCTTCTTGGAAGTCGGGGCATCTGTTCGTGCCTGCATGGTGAGCCGCCTTTTCTACGCCGTGCTGCTCAACACACAGTGCACATTTAGCTGGATTTTTACAATCAGCAATTTTGTGTCCTTCGCTTTTGTCGACTTCGCTTTTGCACTGAGATCCGAAGTGCCCAAAGTGCCAGCATTTGAAGCATTGTATGGGTCTCTTCGTTGCTCTCATTCGGCAATTGACCCAGCCGATCCTTATTTTGCAGTTTCCCTCCAGTAACTTTTGTGCTGCAGCTGCTGGTAGTAACACTGTGGCTGTCTGCGTACCCCTAAAGGCTTTACGGATTTTGATTGCCTGTAGTGGGATTTTACAACTTTCTCCAGCTTCCCTCTTTAGAGCGGTATGAATATGCTCTTTCGTCGTGTCGTCATCGACATCTCGGATCTTGATGGTCTCCTGTGGTCCTTTGCAGATAACTTTGGCCTCCTCCTTAAGGATGTCTGCGATCGTCTTTTGGAGGGCTTGGCTTTTGTCAGTGCCCTTCCTCGAAGTCGTAATCAACAAGTCGTCACTTCTGGTCTTGTTCTATTTGCGTGGTTTTTTCTGCTTAGGCTCTGGCCAGGGCTCCTTCGGCGGCTGCTTTGAGAGTTGCTCTCTAGCTAGCTTCTTCTCCTTCTTAGACTGTACTTTTTCCCAATCAGTCGCCTTCTTAGGTTCGTCGCCCTGCCCTGCCAGTCGTTGGAGAGGGCTTTTTTTCAAGTCCTTCTTCTTTGTGACTTTGTCGGTTGGCTCTGGCGAATTTCGGTCCTTTCTCTTTCCAGGCCTTGTGTCAGTTTCACCCTTGTCCTCAGCAGCAGATTCGCCGTCACCGTCGGCTCCAGTGTCCATTGCTTCTTCCGTCTCAACTTCAGTTTGAATAGGTCATCGTGATGACTGCCATTCCTCGTCCAGTTTCTTGAATCTTCCAAGAGCATTGACTACACCGGTTGTCTTGGTCATTATCTCCTTGTGGATATTGACCTTAGTTTGGACAAACTCTTGCAGCTCAATGGTCAGCTTTTCAAGGCGCTCCAGCGCTTGCGTTTTTTTCATTTCAGCGCTTGCTTCAATCGCTGCTTATTGGGCATGAAGCCTATTTCCACTCTTGTTTGTTTCCTGTAAATTACTCATACTTTTTGATTTACCAGCGCATCGTACGGAGTGGAGCGGGTTGTCATAACTAGGAACGGGTGTACCCTCGGAGATAGTACTCCTACCCCAGTTCCCTGAGGCCTAGCCGACACTTAGCCAGTCCCGGAATACACGGACGGACTAGACTCGCTCGGGGCGGTGAAGATTCCGATCTCTAACACTCACTGCGTACTTCCTGATCAAGGCCCGAAGTGGCTGGCTCCTGATCCGCTACTGCAACTTACACCTCGGCAGAGCAAGCTCACATCAGCCGTAGCCTGCATCGTCAGAAATAATCGACACGGGTTCCGGACACTCCCAGTGAGTTACAGCAGGGAACGATCGTCTTGCTAGGTCAGTTAGTGTGACCAACCCATTAAAGAGGAACTTTGTCCACGGGAGCGTATTTTATTTGGCTTCTACCCTCTGTACCTCATCAACTAAGAGACCTAGTGTCATCCAAGGACAGCAAGCGTTCTCCCATCCACTATGGGGAGACGCGCCTGGTAGCAGTTTCTCCTCTGCCGCAGGTGTGTGTGTGTGTGTGTGTGTGTGTGTGTGTGTGTGTGTGTGTGTGTGTGAAAGTATGTGAACCGCTTATAACTTTTGAACGGCTCATCCGATTTTATCGAGGTTGGTGCCATTAGAAAGGGCTTGGCCAAACTTAGATTTTGAGTATAATTTGGACCGATTCGGATCAGTAGATTTTGAGAAATCTTAAAAAAACTAAGAAAAAAAATTTTTCCAAATCTGGTTTTTTTTGGATAACTTTTAAACAGCTTCACCGATCGATTTCAAAAACTCATCAGCTCTAGACAATAAAAAACCACGTCGATCGCCACTAAGCTGGTCAAAATCGGTTAATTCGTTCGAGAGATATCGTGAACGAAAGAAAACCGAAAAAAGTGTTTTTTCGAAATTACTCCGAAATTTGTGGTTCGATCAATTGAAACCTGAAAATTCTTTATGAGGCTGATAAAACTGCGTCGAATGCCGTCAACTGCGTGAAAATCGGTTGATCCATTCAAAAGTTATAGCGGTTTAAAAATTCCAAAAGTAGTGTTCTATGAAACTTCTATCAGACTTTTGAGCTCGAAGAGCCCAAATGCATAGAAATACTATCTCTTTGAGCTCAGCGAGCTAAAAATATCACATAAATTATATTTTGAACTCAAAAATCTCAATAACGTCATAAGTACAATTTTAAGCGCCCAGGTATGGAATTAGCGGGAAGTTGCAGGGATGGCCTTTAGGGTGAACCACCGTTTTAATCATTTTTTTTTTAACTTCTCAACTAATACTAAACTCGAAAAATGACATAGCAGCAAGTTTTTCTGTCAGATACCATAAATGTCGAAAAAATGTTGATACAGTAGCATTCGAAATTTTTCTATTAATATTTTTATAATTAATTAATTTTTTTAAGAAATCTAAGTCTTGAGCTGGAGCACTTATCGAACAAGGAGTTTAAACCACGCTTTTACACAAATAATACTTGTACACCCCCCCTGCTTATCTCGTTTCAAAGTAATTTATTTCCTCAAATATAAAAATTTCTAACAATGAATGCCTAAAATTGCTTATTTTGATTTTTTGCTCAATTTTCATAACCAGTAAATATATGAATTTTTGACTTTAAAAAATGGAACCAGGCATGATTTTGTAGGAAATTTAATGCCCTTCAAGAATCCACCATCAAAAAATTTTTATCTCAAGCGGTTCAAAAGTTGTATCATTTTTAATGAAAAAAGATTTTTTTACGTGTTATTTAAATGGGAAACTTTGAATGCTCACCGACACCTTTCAAAATTGAGCTAAAAATCCTGCTTGCAGGGAAATTTTTTTTTCGATATATAGGTTCATTTTAACCCATAAATTCGATAGGTTAGTTTTTTTGGCTCACCCTAATATATATATATATATATATATATATATATATATATATATATATATATATATATATATATATATATATATATATATATATATACTGGTACACATAAGAAAATGTTAATCATGATATGAAAATGTATATTGAATCTAATAAACTAATAAATAATTTAAAGTATTGTATAAATATGAGTAATTATAAATAATCAATAGTATATAAATTGAGTTGAAATATATCATAGCACGTAATTATAATTGAGTAATAATTAATGGTAATTACTTTGATTAAGGGAAGTAAATATAAAACCGACACTATGAGATCATAGTTGTTGTTTGGGTTTCACAAGCCTCAATTTTATTAACCCCAGCAATTATAACCCTTAGCTAAATCACTAGCTGTAATATTATTTTACTTAATTTAAATTAAATCTATTACATCAATTTATTTATAAATATCAATGTAAAATTTTATGTACCAAATAAATTATACTTATAGACAATATCAAATTGTAGAAATTTTTAATTATCACCGTTTACTTATGAGATAGGGTACCGTTCATTATAAATCCCTGAAAAAATAGACCCGGAAAAAAATTTTGAAGTTATGAAAAATTCATATTATTTAATTAAAATTATTGTAAAATAAAAATTAAGATAATAATAATAATAATAATAATCACAATATTTTTTTTTGTAACAAAAAATGGAGCGATCTGGGGGTACTTGTTTTTCAGGAAAATTTTGGGGGTGGATATTATAATTTTTATTTTATAATAATTTTAATGAAATAATATGCATTTTTTATAACTTTAAAATTTTTTCCGGTCTATTTTTTCCGATTACCGTTCACTATATACGTAAAGGTCTTCAGAGGGAGGGGGAGTTTCAAAAATTTCTACATGATTTTATCAATACGGGGAGGATAGAGGGTTCATAAGCTCTGCACAGAATGTGCGTCTTCAAATGAAAAATCATTAACATTCCAAAACGAAGCGATAAGTAAAGCAACTTAGAATTCTTATTTCTTACTTCTTAACTACAATTAAAATTTTTTTTAGTTTTAAAATACACTATGAAGCTTGTAAATAAAATTAGTTTTTTTTTTTTTGGTATTTTACTTCAATTATTCATTCAAAACTCTTCTCTATAATATAATATCACGCAATAATTAATAATTGTTGGTAACTTATTACTAATTTGTTTTTTTATAATAAGATTATGAGAAATCTTATTTTCAAATATAATACCGATTTTCTAGAGATTAAATAATTATCTATAACATTAAATTTACCTGAAGTTTCCCAACAGTATTCAAGAATGAAATGAAAAAAACGTGAAATTTTTCTCTATTATAGCTTCAAACAGTAATGACTATTTCTAAAAAAAATTAAATAGCCTATCCAAACAGCAAAACTACACTTACGACCGCTCTTAAGACCCAAAATTGACAAAAAAAGTTACAAAAAACGATCTTAAAAGCTTCGTTTGAAGCCAATAATTTTTTACATTAGATAACTGTCCCACATAATGACAAAAATCAACAAATAAAATACCTTCCCCGAAACTACCCTTACGACCAGCCCCTAAGGTTGAAACTTGACAAAAACAAACATCTAGTTATTGTGAAGTTTTTTGGTTTAATTTGATAGGAATAAATACTACACGGAGAAAAATTAATAATAGTATTTACTATACGAAAATATTAACTCCTACTATCTGAAATGGTATTAAATTTATTAGTCACAAAATAATAGGTGTCATCATTGACAATTGTACTAGTTACTATTAATAATGGTAACGATTACTATCGAAAATGATAATTGTAATTATTAAAAATTATAACTGCTATAATCGAAGATGGTAACTGTAACCACCTCAGATTGTGAAAATTCTGAAAGAAAAAATAATATAAATTTATTTAATTTAATTTAATTCTTTATTTGCATCCATATTTTAGTGATGATTATTTTTTCCTTTAAAATATTAAAACAAATAATAACACAATCGTTTAAATCCATATATGATAAAAATTTCCAAATATTAGAGCTGTTATTGATTATTTTGAATGATTGACTATGATTATCAAAATAGCAATCATCCAAGATTTGGGTTACTAAAAAAGTCTTATTATTATCAATTATTAATATTTTTGCACAAGATAAAATTATGAAACATCATTTGATGGTTCCATTATAATTGAATTAATTGTAATCCTATCATCTATATTATTAAGAGAATATCATTAAGAGAAAATACTCTATCTCTAGATTCATAATTAATGAATGACCTTACATCTTGTGAATTCTGACATTTTTACAGGTATAAGCTCACTCCGACATTATACTCATCGAGACCTTTCATTTGAGTACCCACATCGATTTTTCATATATATATATATATATATATATAAAGGCATGTGGGTACTCAAATGAGAGCTCTTGATGAGTGTAACATCGGGATGAGCTTACATCTTTAAAAATATCAATAATTAAGAAATGACCTTGTATCTTGTGAACTATTGACATTTTTAAAGATATAAGCTCATCCTGATGTTACACTCATCGAGACCTTTCATTTGAGTACCCACATGAATTTTTTATCCGGAGACACGATAGTGTCTCGCGCCAAGTACACGTCCAATATATGGCGTGAGACAACGTTCTCTATTCTCTCATCATATGTCAACATAACCTCCTCACATATTTAGCTCTATATTTTTTTATTATTGCTAAGACACTAACACTTGACATCATTGTTAATAAGTTTCTTTTTACCAATTATGCATATATTACAAAAAATTATTGGATCTTAACAATTATTTAATATATCGCCAGTTTGAAAACTTTTGCTTGCGCCTGTTTTCGATTCTACAAGAGATTTTACAAATTTAGGGCGAATTTTCTCATTTCCAAGTTGGCACCACTTAACCCTGTTATTCTACCATCTAAGTAGTTAATATACTAAGTACTGAACTTAGCGCCGATATAAGTAGTTGGTCTTTAGTTTAACATTTCAATATATGACAGTAGGTGGAGCCACAAAATCATTACCGCTATATTTTAGATGTCACATTGGTTAGTCACGCTCGTCATTTAAAGTATCGTAGTAATTTTGTTTGTAATTAAATTATTACAAAAATTCATGCATAAAGAATCAGCTGAATTACTTGAGAAGTACATATTTGGAATTTTAAAATATTTATAAAATATTTGATTATGTCACTTAATATACTCTTTACAAAAAAAAGATATATCCCACAAAAAACAGTTTCACTGTAAACCGCCGCGCCAAGTACACGTACAACTATTGTTACAAACTATAATAATTCAATTTTTACAAAAAACTATTGAATCGAAAAAAAAAAACGAAGTACAAAAAATTTTTTAGATTAAAAAAACATTAAAGACAGTAAATACTAAGGAAAAAAATTTAGTGTACTTGGTGTGCTATACAATTCACACTACAAGTATCAATTTTAAAAACTGTGGATAATGAAAGTATTCGAATGATGCTCACCAAATACATTAAATTTTTTTCCTTAATATTTACTGTCTTTAATGTTTTTTTAATCTAAAAAATTTTTTGTACTTGGCGCGGCGGTTTACAGTGAAACTGTTTTTTGTGGGATATATTTATATATATTATATATATGTATATATGAAAAATATATCAAAAATGCAAGTGGGTACTCAAATGAAAGCTCGTTATGATTGTAATATCGGGATGAGCTTATATCTTTATAAATGTCAATAGTTAAGAAAGTAAAGTACACTTTAACGAAAATCATTATAACGGTAATATGGATGGATTCGAGCTTCAAAAATCAATCGACTGAGTAGCATATATTGAATAATATTATTTCTCGTGGTGATTAATATAGAAGTAAGTAAAAAATTTTAAGTTATTTATTTTGCAAAGCAAAATCTCAAGTCGAAATCAGAGAGAGAATATTATATCCGTACAAAATAGAGTTTTCTTTTATATTAAGTATATATTGGGCGAAAGTAACGCGCTAGCACAGATTATACGGTCCCCTTGTGTTAATAAATTCGCCTTAGTCGAGGATGTTGAAAATATGTCGTTACATCATAAGTATAACGTGATTATTATTTACGATTTTTTTTAATGTAGTAGAAAGATAAAGAACGGTGGTTGCGTGAGATAAGTAAGTTTGTGGCACGCAGTGAGGATTTTATTTTTAACTTCCCGCTAAGAAAATCGAAGATTTTCAAAAATCGGGAAGTTATTGGTTTTACCCCGTTTTTCGAAAATCGAGTTTTCATCAGATCTCGACGTTTTGAGGTCCTAGGAAGCTTCCCTGACTACTCCCGCGAGGTTGTCACTGTGTGTGTGTGTGTGTGTGTGTGTGTGTGTGTGTGTGTGTGTGTGTGTGTGTGTGTGTGTGTGTGTGTGTGTGTGTGTGTGTGTGTGTGTGTGTGTGTGTGTGTGAAAGTATGTGAACCGCTTATAACTTTTGAACGGCTGATTCGATTTTATCGCGGTTGGTGCCATTTGAAAGAGTTTGGCCAAACTTAGATTTTGAGTATAATTTGGACCGATTCGGATCAATAGATTTTGAGAAATCTTAAAAAAACTAAGAAAAAAATTTTTTTCAAATGTGGTTTTTTTTGGATAACTTTTAAACGGCTCCATCGATCGATTCCAAAAACTCATCATCTCTAGACAATAAAAAACCACGTCGATCGCCACCAAACTGGTCAAAATCGGTTGATTCGTTCGAGAGATATCGTGAATGAAAGAAAACCGAAAAAAGTGTTTTTTCGGGATTACTCCGAAATTTTTGATTCGATCAATTGAAACCTGAAAATAACTTATGGGGATGATAAAATTGCGTCGAATACCGCCAACCGCGTGAAAATCGGTTGATCCATTCAAAAGTTATTGCGGTTTCAAAATTCAAAAAATAGTGTTCGATGAAACTTCTATCAGACTTTTGAGCTGGGAGAGCTCAAATGCATAGAAATATTATCTCTTTGAACTCAGTGAGCTCAAATTATCACATAAATTATATTTTGAGCTAGAAAATCTCAAAAATGTCATAAGTACAATTTTAAGCGCCCAGGTATGAAATTAGCGGGAAGTTGAAGGGATGGCCTTTAGGGTGAACCGTTTTTCTAATTTTTTTTTTTTTAGTTGGTGAAGAAAAAAAAGAAAAGATAGAGAATGTAAAAGCCAACTGGTAAAGACACTGTTTTTCCGTGAATACACACGAATTTCTTCATATCCTCATAAAGAAAGTACGAGACAAGAGGAAACAATTATAAGGCAATATACTCAAGAAAAAAAAAAAGATAAAATAATAATAAAAACACACGGTGTGAAAGGGAAGAAAAAATGTACTTCAGAGATGAGTGTAATTGAAGAAAGGCTGTCGAAACGAAAGGACCTTTCTTATTTATTTCTTCCTTTACTTAGCCTTTATTTAGGTTCTCATCAATTGATGTTTAAAAAAATAATAATCTTCAAGAACGTAAATAAATATTTTGACGGATATTCTTTTCTTTCTTACTGAAAATCAAATACCTTTCACTAAACAAAAATAAAAACGTTTTCACTACAAAAATAAACTTTATCACGATTTTAAGGTATGCTTTTAGGGAATTCGAGAAAGATTATATTGGCAAAGCGAAGAATGTCCTTTTTAATTATTCTGGCAACTGGCTTAAAGTCCCTTTTATTTATTTTATTTTTACCGGGTGAAAAAGAAGAACGAATATCTATTCAGAAAAAAATTCCCCTTCAATTGATGTCAAAAAAGTCTTTAATTTAGTGATAAATAAACGTCTACATAAAAAAATATTATTTCAAAGCCGAAAGAAAAATTTTTCTACGGGTGAATCTATAGGGATTTTATTAAAACTACACAATATAGATGAAAAATTCCTTTGAAAATCATAACAGAATTTTGTAATTAAAAGCGAACGATGCGTTTGTTATTAACCTTTTATCCTGACTCGATGAGTTGATATGATTAATTTTCTCATATAAAAAAAACATTTCAATAACAATTTCGTTTAAAATACAACAAGAATGTCAAAAGTGAATTTTTTTTTAATTTGACGCAACATTTGAAAAAAATACTGCACTTCTAAATTTCCCATTGAACCCGAAAGAGAAATAATTCTAGCATGAAAAATGTAATATTGCTCAGGGCGCTTAAATCATATCGAAACCATCACATAACGTAAAGATTGTATAAAGAAAGGCATCAATCTTACTCACCGAGGGATTTGATTATAGTGTCAAGAGACCTTAGGTTTTAAATTTAAAGTATATAACTCTAAATATACATATGTATATTTATATTAGTCGATCAATGATATACGAATGAATAAGTTGCCTTTAGATCTAAAATTCTTATTACTATTTTGTTAATTAATTTTAATTATTCGCAAAGACATAAGTATAAATTAACAAATAAATCTCGAGAATTACTACCAGCCCTAAAATGTAGCCGACAAGCTTTGCAGCGTAGATGGTTGGGTATATTTCAATAAGAAACCTGAGCTACAGAACTAAACGTGCAGGGGTTGTTCTCCCGAGTAATATTGGGTAACAGCCGGATTGACAGCGGTTTATATGTATGTACATACGGATATGAATCGACAAATACATACTAAAAAGTTATAATATACATTTGAATTAAATTTCACATACACTCATGCACCATTTATCAGTGAAAACATTCTACACAGCGATACACTACTTTTAATTTTCTTTTATTATGTTTTCCACGGAGAATTCGATGAAATAGATGAATAGGATGGTAAAAACAAAAAATCTAAAATAACAAATAAGGAGAATTTTGATCTTAATCCTCCTCCCTCAAACTAATGTACAGAAGTCACACAGTATATCCTTATTTAGACTACTCACGTTTTCTAGATCCCCGAGGACTTGGCCAAGTGACAAATGTTCGGATAAAATAAATAACCTAAGTTACTTTAAAAAACATCCACTTTCTGTTTTTTCACGCCTATGTTTATTTCCCAAGCGATTTAAACTCTGGAAAATAGAAAATAGTTAAATTGTTATTGACTATTAATGAGCTTTTATTAATGTCCTGTCAATTTACTTTTAAATTAATCGTTAAATTATTCAATCAAATTTTATATTACAAATATTGAAATTATAAATCCTCTATAAATTTTAATTTATACGGTTTCTAGATAAAAAATATTTATCTGTAACAGAGATATATATGACGTCAAAGCTATGCAAATTCGATGGTACTACATGAAGCTTAATTGTTTTTTATAGGTGATAGCGATTATAAACATGAATATTTACACATATGTTCTCGAACAAAATCAAATAAGTTTTTTGTCCCTATGCATGAAATCATACTTATTAGGATGGATATTTTTTTTTTTTTTGATAAATATTTTTATTATTTATAGACCTGTTCGACGAAAATAAAAAAAAAAATTGATGTGATGTTGACGTTAATTCTAACATGAATTTGTAAAATCAAATTTTCGATGAATATCGACGTTTCGAAGCCTTTAAAAGCTACTCTATTTTCAGAACGATATGTGTGTTTCAAAAAAACTGGATCGCGTTAGCTTCTAGAAACAATCAGTTGATTAGTTTCAAAGTTGTGCGTTAAATAAGATAAAAATAGATTATTAATATCTTTTATGCTATAACTCAAATAAATTCGGGAACTCAATAAAATCTAAAGACCCGATAAAATCTTATAATAATTGTAAGGCATTTTATTCAAATCGATTAATTTACTTGAAAAGTATTTTTATGAAATAATGTAATTTTTAATTAAAGTTTAATCAAAGATATCTTTAAATTGGATCGACTTACTTGAATAAATTTTGCATCAACTAAAATAGTTCACAAAGTTTAGGTATATCTTGTAAGAGTAGTAAAAAAAATATTTTTACCAAAACTGATCATTTTATGTTTCACTTACAAATTATTATCGTAGAAGATTATTGATAATGAATTTTATTTAATTCTGATATTTTCGGATCCGGCTATATTTGTTATAAAAAATATTTTTGTGATAATTTCTATTTTTTTAGTATCCTGTTAAATCTCACCAGATAAACTGTAGTATTTTTGACAAATCTTGAAAATGTGAAATTGTTATTTCCTACATTTCTCTCGAAATTATAAATTATATATTTTCTTTTTTTTCTTGTAATCTCATGGATGTATATTGTCAATTGGCGTTTTCTAAATAAATAGAAATAAAATAATATATTAAATCCCTATGAATTCGATAATAAAAGAAAAGTACAAAAAGCTTGCATTGTCACTCTTTTCCAATTATTCGATTCCCATATTATTGTCATTACAACAAAACGCCATTAATATTATACCAAAATAAATTTATTTCAGTCTGCATTATGGATCAAACAACGTTGGAAGATTAAATACATTAATAAAATGTATATTTGCATTTAAATAAACATCACTATAATGCATATAATACAAATGAAAACTGTGGATCACTGTGCGGTATGTGGAGAATATTATGATTTAATTCATAAACTTGCGTATATATACTTTCAGTATTCGTTACGATATATATTACTTATTATTTAACAAACCAATATTTATTAAATAAAACAAAAGTTATATTGATAAAACATAAATCTTTATTCTGTATACTTTTTCATTGATAAAATTTTCATATCATATCTGTTTTTAACACCGAACACCGAGTAGAAGTAATTTATATTTCAATGACAGTTACATTGCCTATTGACAAATAACCATTGATACTTGAAAATTTAAATCTCAATCAAAATAAAACTTTCTAATACTGTAAAAGTATGAAATTCGACTGACAGTACATTTTTTAATGTAAATGGTCACTACATTTGTTAACACTTTAAATATTAGATTATTTATTATTTTGAGTACTCATTAAATTTTCATAATACAAATTTTATTAAATGTTATTAAAATTATTTTCACACAGAACTTTTTTTTACTACAAATATGAAAAATTATTGAATAAAGTATAACGAAATAGCAATAGGGATGATAAAAAATAAATTACAACGTAAGACTAAGCTCATGAGTAAAAAAATCATGAGATATTAGTCCAGCTTTAAGCAATAACCGTCAATCCTTACAAAGACACTTGGCCCTCTAATATTCTATTTAATTTTACAACCCAGGATAAAGTGAAAAAGAAAAGAATAAAAAAACATTTATGGCATAATCTGGTTCCTGGCATTTTTATATAAAAAACGAGTCTTGTAATACGATATATATTAAAATAATAACTTACTCTTCGTTTTCAGCAGTCATGAATGTTCCTAGTTCGATAGCTACGTAAACTAAAAATAATATAATATTTCAATAAAAATGTATAAATATAAAATACGTAAAAGTAATGTCATTGAAAAGCTTTTGTTCGAGGAATTTTAAACTCATCATATTTATGGGTCGTACGATTTTTCCCGTGGGCGGTAGGTTTAGTACAACAGCTCGACCTTTCAATTCTGCTACAAATAACCAATTCATGTCACGTTTCCGATATTTATTTAAATATAATTTCATTTGCACACATATCAGCATATATTTACTATCTATCACTGTATTTGAAATATTGACTGTTAAATACATACTTACAAATATAATAGAAAGAAGAAATCCCATTTTCTTCCTCACCGGAAACAGTACGAGTGAAAGTTCGATGTTCATTTTAACCGACGACCAGTAGCTGACTATGACCAGGAATGAGAAACTGATGTAGGTGGCGGTAGTGCGCAGGCATTTATTGGCAGCATTGGTTTTTTCATACCGCGAAAATTTGAATACATTAAAAATTTCATAAATAACGACTGGGATTTCCAAAATTTATTACTATTTCAAAAGCTATCAGTCATCATTTCTGATGAAAGATAAATTTTGTATGACGTTGTTATCGTCCGTATAAAAAGTGAAGAGAATTAACTGATAATTTAATTTTTAAAAAATATTTTTATTACCATTATTGTTATTATAATTCAAGTGAAAACCGGCAATTTGACAAATAAATTTTTTTTTTATTATTAATTTATTTCTTGCTTCAAGTCGAATACACTAAAACCTTTGTCACTAGGACACTTGTCGCGTTGCGCGTTGAGACAAAAAAAGTTGTGTATTATATAGAAAAAAAATAGAATCATGTGTCAAAATTGTTTTGCTGCGGGGAAAGAGGAAAAATAAGTCAGTAATGTGAGTGACAGAGCGAGTATTAATGCATACATAATAAGAAAAAATAAAGAAGGAAAAACATAAAACTAAATGAGTAAGAGAGACCAAAACACAAGACTTGGAGAGAGCTTTATCTTTTATTATGCGCCGTTGAGTGAATTGTCAAGTGAAAATCAGAAATGGCTGCCAACGATCAAGTGACGGTGAGTAGGTTGATTATTTATCAATGTTTTTGTTTTCTCTTACGCTTAATTGTCACTGTTTTAAATATTTATTAGTGATAATAATTTAATCTAGTACATCTATTCAAGTATTTAGAACATTTATGTTTATTTACTGTTAATAATAATCTACTCCATTCCACAGATTTCAATTCAATAAAAAAAAATAATATTAATAATAATACGTACTATGAGATGCGGCAAATAAATATAATACGTGTGTGTATTCTGTAATAACATACAAAGAAATACATATAATACAACCTTGAGTTTTAAATGTCATGTTTAATTATTGACAAGCTATTGTAATTAATAATAAATAATACTAAATACTATTATGTTTATTAATACATTTTTATAAAATATATGGTGACGTTATTTTTTTTTTTAATTCAACTTTGAATGTTTATTTTTATTGAATTTGACAGTAGTATTTACGTTCGTCCAGCTGTCACATTCGTCATTTACAAGCGACGGTCATACGTTTTTTTTTGTGTCTTATTTTTTTAATATCTTATTATTAACATTAAGTAGTTTTATTTTATATTTTTCAATAATCATAAGCATAACATTTGTTCAATTCCTTGGTATTTATTATCTCAATGTTTGACATTACTAAACATTATCATTAATGTCTTAAGTCACGTTCATCAGTGATAAATCAGGAAAATTCGTTAAAAAAAAAATTATACAATCTGTAGAAAATTACTCGGCCATCAAATGGAGAAGGTATTTACAAAAGTTTTACAATCAAACATGTATTTAATCACAATCATGGCTGACTTTAATTTTTTCTATACTTATTAACTACTTGTACGATAAATTTATGTTTATTGATATTTATTAATTAATGTTAATTAAATAAATTTATTTTATAAGTATTTTATTATTATAATTAACAATTTTTTTAATCTAAACATATGCTAGAATATGTCAGATAAATTAAGCGAAACAAAAAAAAATTTTTTACGACTCAGTTATTTTAAGTAAATAATTGGTTTTTATAAATACACCAAATTCATGTTTTTTTTACTCTAAATATCAGAATTTGTTTACATTAAAAGGGTAAATTTTTTGATATTACTAGCTATTATTATAATATTTTATCTTGTTATTCGTTATTTAGTGTGAAAAATGATTTAATACGTTGACGATGTAAAAATTCATATCTATAAAATGGATAGATTGTGCAATTTTTTATTGAATGGAAAACGCAAAAAAATAAGTTATGATGTTATATAAAATGTTTGTTTTATTTTTTTCTTTTTATTATATTATCTTTATACTATTAACAGTATTTTCATCATTATTTATGTTTGTTTTTATTGTTGATCGTTAATTGTTGATATTTTTTAATTGTTCAGGAGCAAAGAGAACCGGAAGAACCAGCTCATCATGCGAGGCGGCCAATGAATGCTTTTCTCATATTTTGTAAACGACATCGGGGATCAGTGAGACTGCATTTTCCTCATCTTGAAAATCGAGCTGTGACTCGGGTTCTTGGTGAATGGTGGGCTACTTTACATCCAGATCAAAAACAATCGTATATTAATTTAGCTCAGGAGGTAACTATATTAATTTAATTTTATTAAATAATTATTATCATTATTTGGTGTAATTAGAAATAAGAAGCCTTCCGGGCTTTAGCTATAATATTTTTTCAATCGATAAAAAAAATATACATTGATTTTTTTTTTCTTCAAGTAATTAAAATTTTAATAATCTTATCTAGACATTGTAGAAAAAAAATATGTTTATATATTCGTTCACTAAGCATTACAAAACTTTGAAACTATTGCTTTGTAAAACTTTTAAAAGTAAGATTAAATTTCTCAAGTATTAATTAGCTTTTTTTTTTCTTCCTAAAATATTTAATGGTTAATTATAATTTTATTTTTTTTCTTCCAGTATAAAGATGCATTTCTAAATGCTAATCCAGATTTTAAATGGTATAAACTACCCGCTCCACCATTGAGAACTTTAACAACAAGACCAACAAACAAAAAGCCGGATGTTGGATCGAGTTATGAAGAAAATTCAACATCTACTAGTGACTCAAATTACGAGTCTTCCACTTACACAAGTAATGTTAATAACAATGCCATTCAACCAGGTAAATTAGCCGATGAATCTCAGATTGGTGGGCTGAGTTCATTATTTACACCTCAAAAAAATCAACCTCATCACAAGAAAGGGGCTGATGTTGATCGTATTCCTGACGATGATGAAGATGATGACTTTGTTGATGACGACGATGATGATGACGAATTACCAAATATAGAAAAGAAAAATATAAAAAATGGTACTGAGGAAATAGTTATACCTAAACCACCAAAAAAACGTTATACGGAATTACCAATAAACTTGGAACAAAAAAAAGACTGTAAAGCTGACTTGTTTGGTGGATCAAGGACAGATAATGCCGAGTCTAATAACAACAGCAGCAGCAATAATAACAACAATAAGCATCATCTTGACTTAGATGAAGAGGGAAAAAAACGCGACACGAATTCTTACATAGAAGTAAATAGTCCAGAAGATGGTAATTTTCGAAGTGAGCGTAGTTGCAAGGGATTACGTTATCAAAAATTTCTTGCTGAACAGGTGAGAAATATTGGATCAACGACACAACAAAATAAACGACGACGAACTGGCCTTAACAAGTAATTTTATTTATTTATTTATTCATCTATTTGAGAAATAATTTTTGTGGTAAATTTATTTTTTATTATTATTTTGTGGTGTTTATTTAATGTGTATATTTTTAGAGTTACTGGCGTTGAAAAGCATACAAAGGAAAGAAGAAATTCGATATCGTCCAATGTAAGCGAAAAGACTGATTCATTGAGCAGTGAAGGAGGGAATAGTTCACGTAGTGACTTGGAGCATCTTGTTGACAGGTAAATTTGAGGTCACTACTATTAACTTATCGATTAATTAATTAATTTACTAAATACCTAGCATAAAATATAATAACATTACTAATATAACATATATCTTATCGATATTAAATTAGTGCTGAAGGTAAAGTCGAAGCTTCGAAGCCTGAAAATACTGGAACAGACGAAGCAGAGTACGAGCTGTGGACACGTAAACGATTCAAAGCCGAGTAAGTTCATTTACTTTTATAATTTTTTATAATATATATTAATTATGTGTTTTAATTAATAGAGATTTTAATCTGGAAAAAAAAATAGAAGCATTACCATCATTAAGTTTAGAAGAATTCCAAGAAAAGAAAAAACAACAACGTACTAAAAAGAAAAAATTACCCCAAAAATTAAATATAAGTTCGATAACTAAACGTACTTCGGTTAATCAAAATAAAATCGGACAACTCGATTCTCAAGCTAATGATCGGAAAGAAACTAATGAAATTATTAATTTACACGATGAGACCACTAATGCTCATTTAGTTGGTAGCCAAAAGCGAAAAGCTCGTAAACAAAGTATAACGCGTAATACTTCAGCGACTTCTTCGAAAAATTCTACCGAGGAAAAAAATCAACGTAAGTACATAAAAATTGTATCCATATAAATTTTTAAGAGTGTAATTATTAATAATGAGAAAAAATTTTTTAGCATGGTGTGCATCGCCCGATCTCGAAGCACTGGCGTGTCTTGCAGAATTAGCTGCAAATAGAACGAAACTTACCAAGTAAAGAATAAATATTTACTTTAGTAATACTTACTATTCCTTCAATAACACTTATTATTAATTCTTTTGAATTACTTTTACGTATGAAGGGATTAAAATAAATTTATTGTTGATGTGCCACTTAAATTTAATACGGCATGAGAATAATTATTAAATTTATTATTTTTTTTTTGACATTTATCGTATTATTACAACTAAATAATTACTATTTTTAGTTTATTGTTAATCTCGTGTTTATTCTATCAACAAATGTTTTAGAGTTTTTAAATTATATAAGACAGTTATCCATTTTTATTTAATACACCTTATTTTGCAGTTAAGTGGTGTATTTTATTCAAAATATTTAATAATCATACATGTTAAAAATTTTATTGATATATAAATATATATATTTATAGTTATCATCTGATCATATTTTCAAATTATTCGTGATAGAAAAATATGAATGTGAGTGATAAAAGCCAAGTTAATATTAATGAAAAAAAAAAATATAATACTATAAAAAGGAACTGAATATATGGATTTATATTTTTAAAAAAATCTTTTTATATAATCATTAACGCTTCCAGGCGACTGGATGTCGCGGTGCTTCTTACTTTTTATTGTAAAAACTTTTATCATGAGATATTAATTAAATGTACTATACAGAAAATATAAAGTGCATAGTTAAAGTCTCCAAGTTTCAATTTTTTTTTTGAATTTGCAATTATTTGACTAATTATAAAATTTAAGTGGAAATTGAAAAACTTCGAGACTAACATTTAAGCATATTTCAACAGACGATTCGCATAAAGACATTTATTAATTGTCAATGGGGCATTTTTATCTACAAAATATTTAAAATGTTTAGGAATATAAATATACGTGGGAACAATTAGTGTTTGATTTAATTTCAACTGCAATCAATCTTCTCTATAATTGATATATTAAAAATAAAAATATATACATTAATTAACCATACGTTATGTATAATTGTTTTATGTAAATAGATTAGTTACAGTATTAAATTCTTATGCGATCGTCAATGTAAAAGGGAGAAAGAATTTATAATCAAAATGTATAAATGTATCGTTTCTGTATAAATCTATGTATACGCGCATACTTTATCGACATTCAACTTTTAAAATAATAAAAAATTTAGCAAATTACATTTTTTCGAATATAAAAAAAAACGATAACGTTTTATAAATTATACTATGCGTATGTGCGTATATGAAGATTTTTATATTTAAGCTTTATTGTATTCAAATATATATTTATATTATTTATACCAAACTAACATAAAAAATCTTTAAGACTAAACAATAAACGAAAAAAGATACAAAAAAAACAAAACAAGTAATGAGCTGATGTACGATTGAAGAAAGTAAGCGACTTCTCTGTGATTTTGGCTATAGAAAGGAGTTTTTAATATTTTATATTTTTCTATTGATTATTATCATTTTAACTTGATTAACATAAAACTTGTCTATGATGATAGATGATGATATTGCTGATAACAATTAAAGTAAAATACAACAAGATATATTTATGTGAAGGATGTTAATAGCAAGTTACATTATTGCTATAACCTTTAATAAAAACACATAATTATTTTTAATATTTCGAATGTGCCTTTAAAACCGACATGATTATCAAAAATTAAAAATAACAAACAAATGACCAAAACTATTTCATTCTTCAATTTATTTTTAATTTATCTTTCACGATAAATATTTAATGATAGTTTTTAATTATAAAAAATTATTATTTCCATTTTGTAGAACTAGATTTCTTCATTTAAAATAAGTTAATATGCCTAAACAATCTAATCAAACTTATAAAATAATAACAACAATTATTATTAATATTATTATTATTATGAAACAAACTTTCCAATGATTGTGAGATAAAATAGATGAAAGAATAATAAATTTATATAAGATTGTACTTGCACAAGTATAAATGTTTAATTAATAGCTTTAACGATGTAATTTACACAAGTTTATTAAAAAGAAACTATATAAATATATATTATCTAAAAATATATCTATCTATAAATGTATATATAAATAATCTATATATACACACATGTAACATGTTGTACACTGTTTATATGCGTAATAAAAAATAGCATATTTTAATGTAGTCAATATTTTATTTTTATTTTAATGATAATAATAATAGTGCCTCAATTTTAGTTAATAGATCAAAAATAGTTTTTAAAAATATTCGAAACTAGAAAAGGGGTAAGGTAGGGATGTGCAATGAGCGGTGCATTATATGGAATAAATATAGATGGACTCGAAGAGCAGATGGAAAAAAAGAAAATCGGGGGGACGGCGATAGGGAACAAGCGAATATATGCGATGAAATACGCAGATGATGTGGCACTAGTAGCAGAATCAGGAGGAGAACTAAGAAGTATGCTGAATGAACTGAGAAAATATACCAAAGAAAATAAGATGGAGGTAAATGCAGAGAAAACAAAGATAATAATATGCAGAAATGGAGGAAGAAAGAAAAAAGAAAAAAAATGGACATATGAAGGGGAGGAAATAGAGGAAGTAAAAGAGGTGAAATATTTAGGATACTGGTTTACGACAAAGAATAGTGCAGCAAAGCAAAGAAAGGAGATGGCGAGAAAGGCACAAAAAGCAACGAACGCGGTATGGGGTATAATAAAGAGAAGCAAAAGGAACAGTATAAGGGAGAGGATGTATCTGATGAACACGGTGGCGAAATCTGTAGCTATGTATGGAGTAGAAGTGTGGGGGTGGGAAAAATCGGAGGAGATTAGGAGAGTGCATAGAAGGTTGTGCAAGATGGCTTTAGGAGTGAGTAGGGACACACCAGGGTACATATAGAGGGAAGAAATGGGAGTAGAGGATATAGAAATAACACTAAAAGAGAGAGCAGTACGATATATAAAGGACGTGATCAAAATGAACAGGGAAAGATGGCCAAGGATAGTGATGAAAGAAGAAATGAGAGGTATACTAAACGGAAGAGCAAGAAAATGGAGTAAAGAAGTAAAAAAAATACTAACGAAAATGGGCTGTGAGGAAGTAGTCAGAATGATATATAAAGAGCAAGAAATAGAAGAAATAGAAACAAAGCTGGATGAAGGGATAATGAGAATTAAAGAAGAAGCACAAAAAGAAGACGAGGAGGCGATAGAGAAATCATCATATTGCAAATTATACAAGAAAATAAAAATAGACAAAGATAAAAACTACTATTGGAGAAAAGATGAAATAAGTGAAGAAGACAAGGAAACATAGGCGAGGGTACGATGTGGGAACATAGGAAGAGGGGAAAAGAAAGGATATAAGGATTGGAGATGTAGAGTATGTGAGGGGGAAGAAGAAACCCTGATACATATAATGAAATGTGAAGAAATATATGAAAAAGTAGGAGAAGAAGGAAAGAGTTTTTTAAATGAATGGAAAGAGTTAGAAAATGAAAAGGTAGAAGAAAGTCTAATAGAAGTACTAAAGGGAAGAATAGACGGGAAAGCATGCACGGTCTTCAAAAAAATTGAAGAGATCCTAAGGGAAAAAACAGGATTGCGGAGTTTGGGGCAGGAGGGTCACCAGAAGAACAACGACGTGCTAACGAGAGGAAAAAAGAAAAGAAAAGAAAAATAGAAAGATTAATTGGAAAGAGAAATAAGATATACAATTAATATACAGATACAAAATATGTAAAAACTTTGTATCAGACGAAAGTCGTGCAAATAAAACTATTTATTATTATTAGTTTTCAAAAATTTTATATTTTTCTTTTCATCAATTATTTAGAAGATTGAAAAATAATTTTTAAACTATGCATTATTTTTTGCATTACTGATATAATTACATATTCATTAGTAATTGGTTATTTATTTATTTGTTTGCTTGTAAAAAATCATAATTTATTCTCTGATTAGTTAAATATTATTTTTTCAATTGTAATACTATTAAAATTTTTATGAAAATTAAGTTAGCCACTATCTAAAAATTTTAAGAAATTTTTTTTATTGAAAAAATTATTACAAAAAAAATAAAAAAAAAATTTTATTTGCAAAAAACTTGAAAAACTGTAAGTGCAATTAAAAAAAAATATTTTTTTGTTTTAATTAGAAAATTAAAAAAAAATCAAAAAAATTAAAAACGTCGGCTAACTTTAGTATTATAAATTTTTTAAATTATTATTTGAATTTTACCGCTATAAATAATGACATTCCGCCATCTTTAAAGACAACGTCAAAGTCAGTCATAACAAAACATTCGGTTATTGCTACTCATATAGGCGACATTCATCTTCCATTATTATTATTCTGGCCTGTGTCATTTGATTTGAATAAAAAAATCGTCAAACAATTTTTAACGTGCCATTTATTTATTTCTAAAAAATTAAGTAATTAAAAAAAGAAACATGGGTGTTATTTTTTTGGAGCATATTGGAGGAGCTCGTTTATTTTCTTGTGCATCATGTGATACTAATTTAACAAACAGAGGTCAGCTGATCAGCACACGATTTACAGGAGCTACTGGACGTGCTTTTCTTTTCAACAAAGTTGTTAATTTAAATTACAGGTACGTTTATTTTTTTTCTTTTTAATTAAATACTTTGACCTATAAAATAATCCATCTATTTATAGAAGTTGTCAAAAACAAAAAGACGTGTAATAAGTAATTAATAAATTTTTTTTCTTTGTTTCCATAAAGTGAAGTTCAAGATCGTGTAATGCTAACAGGGAGACACATGGTCAGAGATGTAAGCTGTAAAAATTGTGATGCTAAACTCGGCTGGGTTTACGAGTTCGCTACTGATGACAATCAACGTTACAAAGAAGGACGTGTCATTTTAGAAAGAGCTCTTGTTACAGAAAGCGACGGAATGGGAGAAAATATTTAATAATTATAAATTTTTTTTATCAAATTAATATAGTTAGTTAAAGAAATGAAATTATTTGATAAATATTTATACTCGACTATTAATATATTTAGATATTAACCGATGGTGTTCCGTGTTAGTTCAATCATTATGAAAAACAATGAGGTATTAGGTTACAGATAATCAATACTGTAATGAATAAATATTGATTAATTGAAATATTTGCGACAGAATAATAATTTCAAATAACAGTCGTAGAAAAGAAAAAGTGCATACTTTTTATTAAAAATACTGTAATAAAGATATGGATATTGTAAATTTAGATTCATAAATAAGCAGAGTCCTTGAGGACACTGCGATTGTAAAGTAATTTCAAACCTCGAATTGACATCTTCATTATGTCTCATGAATTTCAGAATAAATATATGTAGGTGAAGGCCGCACAATTAATGTTTTTTCAATGTTATTTCTTATTTATTAAAAACAAATAATTTTTTATAATTAATATCTGTGAAATACAACGAAATTTATCACTTAAAATCGTTCATTAATCTATTTTTTTAAGCTGACAGTTTTACCTCTTTTTCATTCTAGTTTATTTTTAATAAAATTAAAGAAAAAATAATTTTTATTTTTATTGTTAATTGATTTAAAATACAACAGATTATCATTTAGTTTTTTGTTAAATAATTTATTTTTGTTTTGAACAAATTCATTTTTAATTTTTAAGTGCGACAATTATTTTGTTATTATAGAAAAAAATAAATAATTTACTCAGAAACATAATCGCATGTTAATTACTCAATTCGTAACTGAATTGTTTTATTAAATTATACTTTTACTAATAAGGCATTTCAATTAATACTCCAATTATCAATAATTAATTTAGTATGAAACTTTTAAAAATAAAAAATAAAAATGAAATGTTTATGAATAAGTTCATTTAGACAATGTAATTTTTCATGTTATCAATTTTTTTTACAAAATTCACAAAAAATATAACTATTAAATATATGGGCGAATTATTTCACGCTGTGGCGTTCATTTTACATTCAACATAGGATGTATACAGTAAACATAATATATTGGAGTTTTGGAACGTTCGTCGGTATCAAATGACACCTACAACAAGTACTTGTAAGAATAAAAAGGAATAGATACAATTTTATGCTTCCTAGTGGCTAAAGAATTTACATAAAACTGAAATGAATAGATATCTGACAACTTGTAGGAATTTTCTTATTACAAAAAAATTAAAAGAAAAATTTCAAAAGTTTGAAAAACTTTAAGTGCTATTTTAAAAACTATTTTTTTATGATACTGAAGCTAGCTGACAACTGTCAATTTTCAAAATTCTTATAAAAATAAATTACAATAAATGCTTATAATAAATGATAGAAAAATTAAAAATGCTTTTAAAAATTTCCTCTAATAATTTTTTTTAATTTTCATATGTGGAATTTTTTTATTAATTTTTTTTTCACAACAATTTAATTGCTATAAAATTCTAAAAAAATTATAATATATGTCAACTTCAGTGTCATATTTTTTTTATTCTAATTCAATTGATGAAAAAAATTAAATACTTTTCAAAAGTTTGCTGATTCCAATGTCATTACATTATGAAAATTAAGTTAGCCGACACTCAAAAATTTTTGATTTTTTTTTAATCAAAAATTAGAACTAAAAAACTATTATTAAAAAATTTCACGGATAATTTTAAAAATTCTCTACATGTGGAAATTCTTGTTTTAATTTTTTAAAAATTATTTTTCAATAAAATAAATTATCAAAATTTTCAATTGTCGGCTAATTTAATTTTCATCATTACATTTATCATTTTAATGTTAAAATCTGAATTTTTTCCATTCGGTAAATTTATAATTTATATTATTCTTGATAAATTGAATAAATAAAATTTATAAATGTAAATACTGATAACAGTTAATAAAAATTAAGTTAGCCGACATTTAAAAATAAAAAAAATTTTTTTTATTGAAAAAATGACTACAAAAAAAAGAAAAAAAAATTTCATTTGTAAAAAACTTTAAAATTTGTAAGTGCAATTTTAAAAAAATATTTTTTTATTCTAATTTAATTATTAAAAAAAAAAATCACAAAATTAAAAACGTCGGCTAACTTTAGTATCATTAACAGTTACAGCAAAACAAAATATGTATCACTGCAAGGATAATTAAAAAAAAATGGCGGGATCAGTTGAATAAATGTTATAAGTCGAGTAGAAGCTGCGCAACAATAACAAGATATATTATCTATTTCAATTGGTCAATCGGAGTCAGCATCAACCAATAAAATAACGCTACTAAGGTAGAGCAGAAACGGAGCAGGAAGCTATAGACAGTGTGGTCACGTAGGCCCACCAAACCGCATGGTGGAGGACGACATACATAACATACACACTATATATAACCATATAACTATACGAAACTTCACCATTCAAACCATATATATATATAATATATACTATATATAAATACACGTTTATATTTACTCGACAGGAGAAAAAAAGTTAACGCTAAAATGCTCTAACGGTGAATAAATGAGTGTTGTGTTGAACGTGTTAACTTCATTGCCGACCCAATACTGACATATTAATACGGTAATTAATGATTGTACATTATTTATTTAATTAATCTCAATAAAACAACATCGATTATGATAAGAATAATACTAAACATCTGAAAACGGTGCTCAAAGTGTTTGTATCTGCGGTTAATGGCCGAAATTATTCGACTTTTATTTTTATTATTTATTTACTAAGTATACACACTTAATTAATTAATTTATTATTTTTAGTTATATTTTATTTAATTTTTATTAATATATTTATATTTTCATTTGCATTTTACAGTAAAAAATACATTTCAAGACCTTAAAAGTAATATAACATAACGTCCATGTTATAAGTATGTATATATGCTTGTATATAGGCATGAATGCATATATATATAAGTCACGATAATCGAGACCCAAACATTGAAGATGGTGGCGAGACGCCCATCCCCTTTGATCCTCGTCCCCCTTGTCTAGGTTTAAAACCAGCCGACGCTTACGATGCGAGTGAAGACAAAGATACACTACGCCGTTGGATTTGTGTAAAAGCAAGACACCGATAACATACATGTATATATAAAAAGAAGGATTCCTTTTGGAAATTTGAGACTCGTTGTGTGCGTTTCGTTTTTATATTATTGTGGTGTGTTGGTGTCGTGGCTCTAATATACAGCAGACGGGTTGTTAGTCGTTGTTGAGTCGTCATCATATCATCGTATTATTAAAATTCAACTGACGCCTACTGCTACTACCGCAACATAAAACAATCGGATAATATAATAATAAAATCGTCAATTGTCATAATTATTGCAGTTATTATTAATTTTGAATTTTTTTAACACACTATTAAATACATTATTGGCTCAATGACATATTCTCGGCGGGGTGAAACGAGAGTGCGTAAGTTATTATTATTTTTCATTTTTTCGTCATCTTATTGAATATCATTTTCATTTTAGTTTATTTTAAAAGGTTATTGTTATTGTATGCCATACAGTTTTTGTTTAATACAATGCAACGCCGGAATGGATTATATGGTAGCCGAGTGAGTTGCTATAAATACACTCATCGTGGGGTAAACAAACTTGACCTCTTCGGAATTCTTATCGATGATATATTTGTTGAGGTTATGTGAATCTTTGAAATGCCTTGTATCAAAATAAAACAATATTATTATTATTATTACTATTGCAATAATAATAATAATAATAATAATAATAATGAAAATAATAAATATGTAAATGAATCGTGAAGTACTGAGGTGTAATGAGAATTAAAATTTATAATATTATCGTGGCTATATCATCGCTTCTGCTGCTACTGCTATATGTATATATATATATATATATATATATATATATATATATATATATATATATATATATATATATATATATATATATATATATTTGGTATAGTATGTGTTAATAGTATATATACCAGTATACGCAGTTGGTATAGAAGAAAGAGAGCCAAGTCAATATTATTTTCAACATAACAGATTGGTCGACAATGATGGTTGAGAAAGGTTCGTGCCAGCGAGGGGAATGACCTGTTGTGCGTTGGGTGGTGCTCCGTTTTTGCCTTAGTCTTTTATTATATTTTATTTTTCTCTAGTCTTTCGTTTTATCCTTCGTGTTTATACCATTTTATAAATACTCTTAATGTATATATACATACATATATTAATATTATTTTATAGAATAATTTTATTTTATTTACTATAATATCATTGGTGTAACAAAGTTAAATTTATCGATTGAATTAAATGAAAATATTTTTTTCTGTGTGTGATTAGGAAACGACGGGCATTTATAAAACCTAATCCAAGGACGTCAGGACGTCAGAAGTAACAAATATACCGTACTTGAGTACGGATAAACAGTTAAATATGAAGTGGGCACCAGGTGCATTATTTTGCGAGCAAGTTGGCGAACTTACTCGTGTATTTTCACAGTGGAATGAGTGTGAGCAAACAGTAGTACTGTATGCTCTTTTACGTCGAGTACCAGCAGTGCAAGCACGGTTTTTGGCACAAGCATTACAGCATTCTCTTATTGCACGATCTGAACTCGATACGCAAGAGCTTAATGCCAACAATCCAGGTTAATACTTAATTTTAATTCTATTTACACTTAACTTGTACCCTCTTGATTTTATAATAAATATTTTTATTTCATTTCATTTATCAACATACAGCTTTTATCAGCTCGCTGATGTCAGAGTGTACTGAAGTTGCGATAAATCAAATACTTGCTCATCTGCCACTGTTACGGCCTGGTAATGTTGAATGTAAGCAAAGTTATCTTTCGGCGATACCTGAATTAGTTAGCCATTGTGTAAGCACTGGACAATTTACTGAACAAACTCAACAGCTCTTGAGTTATACATTAATACATCCAGCAATCACAAGTCCAGATCGCAGATCATTAAGTCAATGGTTAAAACATTTAGAGGAAAGAATAACAGGTACTCCGCCAATTCATAGCTTAGAAGAGTACACCAATGCACCAAACAGATGGGACATTACGTGGAACAAAAATTCTAAACAACATCAACAGCCTGCTAAAGCTTTGAATTTGTTTACTGGCAACGGCGGTGGACAGTCAGGTAATACATTTAATGTACAATTTCCACCGCAAATTACCCGACAACGACGATCTAACAGCTTAACACCACCAGTTGCACCGCCTCATCATTTAGAAGTCGCTGAACGCGCTAATAATACTAATAACAGTACCAGACACAAACCACGAAGCTTCAGTGTTTCTGGTGATAATTCCAGCAGTCTTATTGGATTAGGGCCTCTAAGTCCCCAAAGTTCGTGCACCAGCAGTGGTAGTGAAGGACGCTTGGACGAAACCTCAAGTCGTCCCCTGAGTAGTGGCATGCGAGATGTACCGCGTTGGTTGAAAACACTCCGCTTACACAAATACAGCTATCTTTTCACGACAATGAGTTATGAAGAGATGTTACAACTGACAGAAGATCAATTGGCTGAGCAAGGTGTTACCAAAGGTGCACGTCATAAATTAGCATTGTCAATTAGCAAATTGCAACAGCGTTACTCGACTCTTGTTAATTTAGAAAAAGAATTATTGACGCCAATTGATACCCTTGACCCTTTTGGTGATGGACCAACTCTTTTGCTCATTTCTACTCTTGATGAACTTAATACTATTCTTATGACACCGTTAAAGCCCAGTCAGGAAGATGATCCACAGGATATTCCTGCACAATTTACTAAAGTTATTGGCAAATGTATGTTTATTACTTTGACATTAATTATTACTATGTAGTATATAATCATTTTTATTTATATTTTTTTTTATTCATTTTATTATTTCAGTATGTAGCAGATTGGTGTTGGACATGATCGATGAACACATTCTTGTCGGTTGCATTAATATTCTAGAAAAAGTTCTTCAGCATGATTGTTTCACTCCAAATCAGAAAGAGAAGGTACAGCAGTGGCGTAGTAGATTAGGAAATCCACGACCTACACCAAAGTAATTAAAATTTTTCATTGTGTGTATCATTTAAATTAAAAATATTTTATTAATAATAATTGTTTAATATCAACAGGTGGGTTTATGGAAATTACAGCAATAGACGATTTTATATAAATCCTCACACTAAAAAACCCAGTATCTACAGAGGTCCTGCTCATGATAATCATTTGCAGAATAATAAGTTTATGACTTCTCACAGAAATAGCATTTCAACACCGTACTTACAAAATAACCATAATCATGGAATTAATTCTAACATTTTACGAACAACTCATGTTGCTGAAAAAAGACCGAGCTTACAAGAAAATAGTTTAGAGGTAATTATTATATATTTTTTTTAATTTATTGCATATTAATTTTTGTATTTTATGTATACAGCAATTACAAAAAACTCTACAGCGTACATTCAGTGCACCGCGCGATCACTTTCACAGTCAAAATAACACACCATTAGAAACGACCGAGCCAGAAATAAATTCAAGACTTGAATCACTTTGTCTACGTATGACTGAGCAAGCTATCGGTGGTTTTGGTGAGGTTTAATTTATCTTTATCACCTACTTTTTTTGATAAGACCTCTCACTATTCTACTGCGTGTAGATGAAATTATATATAATATAATAATAGTTTTAATTGACACGGGCCAAGTGCCCTCGCTGAACGTACTTTTTGGATATCGTAGATAATTATCGATAATTTTAATGAATGAGAAAAGAAAAACGACGAAAAAAATATTCATACGTACTGACAAGCAGTAATCAATTAATTAATTTTTCTCTTATGAATTTGTAAATCATATTTTAACAGTCACTGCAATTGTATTATTTATATTTAAATGGAAAAAAAAACTTATAGAATTTGGCAAGCCAAATGCTACTAGGAAGATTGATTCTTTCCTCCGACTTTTACTTCTATATTAATAAATTAAAAAAAAAAAAATTAGATTATATACTGCGATAGAATTTGAAACAAATTCGTAGTAAAAAAGAAGAAAAAAGAAATAATGTAATACGCGACCGTTTACTTAGTTAACGAAAAAAATAATAATACTAATAATTAATGTAATAAAGTAAACGAATTGCGCGTTATTTGCAATATTTTGTGTTATCCATTTCAGGAAATGGAATTCTTCTGATTTTAGAACACCAATCAAGCATTATGTGCTTATTTGCATTGTAAATTTTTTTTCTTTTATTGACTGATATATAAATAGTAAATATTTCTTTTAACAGTTCTGTCAGATAGGACTAATAGCAATTGTTTTTTTTTCTTTTTTTTTTTTAAATATTAAATTATAATCGAATCAAATTATTTTATAATTATTCTTTAAATTGAATTGAAGTAAAAATTTTCATAATTTATTTATATTAAATAATAATTGTTCGTTGCATGATATAACTAAATAGCGACAATATTTATTTTTTATTTGTGTTATTTTACAAGCAACACTTAATAAAAGCATTGATTGTTTCTGAGTATGATAGTAGAATAGATTATGCATACAGTTATCTGATAATTAGTAATATTCAAAGAAAATAATTGATAAATTCAAATAAAACATTATTTTAACACCCCGGGGGCAGTATAGTAAGACTAAAGACCGTTTTATTTATGTAATTCCATATTTTTATTAGTATATTTTAATTATTATTCTCATTAGTACTATTAATTCAATTATTAACATTAAATTTATTCATTGATATTAAAAAAAAGAAAAATAATATGGTTTTGCCAATATATATTGAAGTGTAATCAGCAAAGGTATATTGAAAAGTAATATGAGTGCCAGCCGCAATAAATGTACTAATTATTTTAATTAACTAACTATCATTTTTAACTATAAAAGTAAAAAAAAAGTTAAAACAAATTATATAGTATAAAAAATAGATATATAGAGTATGATCACATAATATTGCTTGTAACATCGAAATCTGTGGCTTTAAATTACTATAAATTAATTAAAAGAACACTTAATGTACTAAGCGTTAGCACTTGAATTAGTTTTACGATATACCTTAACGATATTTTTTGTGCAACAAAAATAAATCTACTGAGTAATGTTAATTAAATAAATAAAGAAGCAAACTAAAAGTTGAATAAATAAAACTAAATAAAAAAAAAAAAAAAAAAAAAATGAAAGACTGACAATTTCGCGCGCCTCATTAGCTGTGAAAAATAATATGTAATTAATAATTATAAAAAATATAAAAAAAAAACTATGTAAGTAAACGCATTAACTAATCTCTGCTATTTTTATTATTATTGAATTCTTAATAATATTTTCAAGATTAATTTATAGTCACTTTTACATAAAAATAACTGCGTTTATGGGTAGTCAATAATAAAATTCCAATAATTTATATAGTCGAAATGAAGATCTGTGTTTAAACTGGATGCTGAGAAAAAATTACAGTAACCAGGCCCGACAGAATTCGAATCCAACTTTTGATATGTTACACGAGTCGGATTCGGATGTTTCGGGTTAAGTGCCTACCGCTCGATGATATTATAGCACATTAAAATGTCGTCAGACAAAAGTGCCTCGAGAGTGAGCTGTACAGTTCACATTGTTACAATTGTTAAACAATTGTAAATTTAACTAAGGTGGGCACCTATTATATTTTTAATTTTCATGCTCTTCGATTACCAATTATTAGTGTCTAATCGTGATATTTTATCTTCGTATGTAATTTTATTTAACAAAAAATGGGGGTGGCAGTTTTAAATTATAGAAAAATTTTTCAACTTATCGATTGAATTATTTTATGATAATTAGAGAAATATAAAATATGATCTCCTATTATTGTCTCGTGGATAATTAATTAATTTTTTAAAAAGTATATAATTAATTGTAGTTGTCATAACTAATATTCTAGTGTATAATGTAACTTCGACCATATTATGCTATTGTTGGCGCGTGAATGTAACAATTGGAAGACTGCGGAAGGGAAAAAAACCTGTCAAAATAATAATTGATTAGAGAAAGGTATTAATAATAAAAAAAAATGAAAAAGAAAAAAAAATAAATAAAAAAAAGGAGAAAATAAAAAAAAATAAAAAACATAATAATAAGGAGTACTATTAGTAATTTTTTTAGAGTAATAAATATAATTGATAATAATAATGCTGATAATATTAATAATACAATTAGTAGTGTAATATTAATTAACCATGATCAATAATACATGATCGATAACAAGTGATGACTTATTTAATTGAGTATATCCCAATAATTGTCATGTTTATTGATAATAATGAGCTGGCTCGATAGAGTTACACCAAGCAATCACTGATACCCAAGATTATAAACGCAAACAATGAAAGGAAAAAATTTTCATAAAGTAACAAAACTAAAAATAGTTAATAGTAAAATGCAGAGGACTCAATGTAATGAAAAGAAAAAACAAACGATAAAAAAAATATTTCTCATAAAAATGCATTTTTTTATTATTATGATCATGTAATAAAGTTAAATATAATTGAAAATTATATTTTAATATTTTATAGGAGCTACTATATTTTTTAAGGCTAAAAATAAAACATTGAATGCTTTTAGCTCCTTAATTATTGACCAGAGAATTCGAGTTTTTATAATGAAAACTTTGCGTCAATTTAAAGATAGAAAAATTTAACAGTGAATTAGTTTTATTTTAAATGAAGTGTTTTAGCGATAAAAGAAAGAATGTTTTATTTTCTGTGTACATTAATTTTTTTTTATTTGTATCCATGGTTTATTTTAACAGTACTTGTGAACTTGTCAATTTGATGATCAAAAGCTAGTCAACATATTTTTTTCATTTTAACTATTTTTTTTTTTTTTTTATTATTTAAATTACATACTGATTATTGATTAATTGTATGCGTTAAAATCAATAATGCAACAATAAATGATTATATTCTGTGCAGACGAAAAAATTATTTACATATATATGTGTCAGAAATTATTTCGTCGAAAAATATGAAATTAAACAGGATAGGCTTCACGTACTGAACGAACAAAACGAAGTAATTAATCAGTTAAATGAAAATAAAGTAATAAATAAAATGGATTGTAGTTGTAATGAGCCAATAAAAATAAAAAGACTGTTCCTGTGCTTAATGAAGGAGTCCAGGAATTTCTTTTCAGTGTAATTATATTTTATCAGTGAATAAATCACATTATCTAATCTATAAAGGCAGGACCTAATCTAACATAAAAAAATAAAGTGCAAGTCAAGTTTTTATTCGTCAATTTATTAACAACGTAATTACTTCAGAAAACATACGGTGTATCAAATTTATAAGAGTATGAATGTCATAGGTCAATGTTGAAAAATAAAAAGAAATTTTATTTGATTTAAATATCATACTTAATAATGAAATCATGCATTGTAATAATCTGTTATTAATTTTTTTGTTCATCACTACCACCGTAATCTTATTGCTATTAAATCATTGTCATTAATTAATTGATCAATAATTTTATTATATTATATTTAATTGATAATGATTAATAATATATTATATATAATAATCATAATAATTAATATTAATCACACATCACGAAAACCACCACAAACGTATTCGACATCCCGGTGCGACTTAGAGCTTGCTCTTAGCTCGTAATTTAATAATCCTATTACATTTAAAAAACATTATTCTTAAATTAATATTACATTAGAGGAGTCTGTATTTATTTTATATGAATATGTATAATATTATTTAAAAATGAAATAAAACAATGTATCACGATTTCTCGTGTTTAAGACTGGCGAATAGGGTTGTGTGTACTTAGGTAAAAGGCTGAGAAATGAATTTAAAAACAAAAAGTTCTAAGAAGTTGATGTAAAAAAAATTGAAAAAAATATTATTAAATAATTTAAAGTCAGATTTTGTGGCAATGTTGCTTTAGATACATTTTTTCTGAGGCATCGGTTGATTGTTAAACTAAGTATAAAAAAAAAATACAGTCTTACTAGAATTTTTTTCTAATATGTGTATGTTTATTTTTAAATCATGAAATGAGACACCAAGAAATTTTAAATAATAATAAATTAGCTTAGCCAAACACTCGTGCATCATTTTTAAAGTGCTTGTGTGTGTGTGTATGAGTGTGGATAATTTGTTTGTTTACTCATCGTAAAATTAAAAAAAAAAATATTTTATTATAATTAATTATTACGAGAGTTTGGCTGAAAGGTGTCTTTGAAACCCAGATAGCAAGTTTGTTGTATTGATTTTTATTTTAGAAAATAAATAATCCTAGATGGACAATGGATCTCTTTTTAACAAACATAGATTTAATTTTATATCGTATGCCCGAAATTATATTCTGCAAAACTTTTTATTCGAAAAGCGGGCTCCTCTGATAAAAAATTTGCTAACTGGGATTTATTATGTTAATAATGTAAGCCAGATAACTTGTAAAAACGCAATTTTTGTACTGTTATGAGGTTTAATAATAATATTAATAATTATAATTATAACAATACTATTAACAATAATAATAAAAATAATAATTAATAGACGAAAGTACACTAGTGTGTAGTGTGAAAATAAAAACCACTTTTCAATAAATAAATTTTTCATACGCAATTAAAAATACAATCACTTGTTTATTTATTTATGTCAATAATTGTTCTCAAACCATAAATTTCTGTTTTCAAAAATAAAAATTCTTTTCTATTTTAATCTAACACTTTTAATTATATCTGTATCAAAATATAAGGTAAATAATCAACACAATTATATAAATATTTTCCTAAACAATTTTTATTTTATTTCAATTTTATAATAATCCATTTATATTTTTTTTAAATTTATTATTTTTCAAAAGATTTATACTGTGCATAATTTTAACGGTGACTGACCTATGTTAATTATTAATACAGAATATAATAAATATAGAGTATACAAATTATGCCATTTGATTTATTCAATTCAGTTTACTGTTATTAGTTCAAATAAACTATGAGTTCATTCAATTAAATACATTATTATTGAGACAATATAATAAATTGAAATGTTTACAGTATAATTATTAAATAAATTAACTTTTTTTTGACAATATAATAAACGTCGATGCTGTATTAAATACTCAGGCGATTTCGATTTAAAATAAAATAAAATTGTTTTGCAAATACTTAATTAAAATATTAAAAATATTATCATTATTATATAATATTATAACTATAATAATGACATTTATTTTAAAAATGACATGTGATTGCTGTTTAAACAGCTAATATTACTAATTAATAAATAATCTAACATTTAATTGCATATTCTAGTTATTTTTCTTTTTGTCTTGAATAAAAGAAAAATATTCAAAATAATCATAGTTTATCGTGTTAGTAACGCTCATTTAATGAGTAAATATATATATACAATCAATATATTTACAGATTAATTATCACGAAACCCATACCAGTTGATTAATAAAAATTAATCGAATTTTCTTTGGTCTTTCGTAAGTCATTATGTATCAGTTTGAGTACTTAACGATTTACATTTTACGTGATTACAACATTATTAATAATAATAATAAATGATAATAATAATAATTATCTACATTGAATAAAGAATCTAATGACTAAAATTTAATTAATACATGCTGCTGTTTTTTTATCTATATAAACTAGACATATGGCAAATAAAAAAAATTAAATATTCTCATTTTATTACATTTTTCTTCGGTATTAATATAGTTATATATATAAATATTTTTTTTTTCTAATAATACTTTTAATTTGTCTTATGCAATGACTCTATAGATTTATTTAATTTTTAAATCATTTTATGTTCATTTAACGAGCAATATTTATTATATATCTTATTTTTAGATTGATTTGAAAGCCAACATCAAATTTAGTTATTCTCCTTTAATTACTTTTTTTCAGATTTTTAATCATTTTCTTTTTTTTTTTTTTTTTTTTTCAAAAATATTTATTAAAGTCATTTTTCATTTTTTCATCTAATTTGTCAAGAAAATGAAGATAATTTAACAGATTTGATATATAGATATTTTTCGATCATTGATTAAAAATTAAATGATAAAAATCATAAATATATATGATATATTTAAATAAATCACATGGATCATAACGCGAAATTGCGGTAAAGAAAAAAAATTGATAAAAGTATAAAATCATTACGAATAATTAAAAAAGAAAAATATTTTGAATTTACAAGCATTTAATAATAGCTAGTGTGTAGTTTTAATTATCTTCATTGTCTGACCAATTATGTTGCTGTTGCTTAAAGCTTACAATGCTGGTATTATTCGTTGAGTTAGCAATACCCACTAATGAATTTAAACTAACTGAATGTTAGTCTTGAAGCATATGAACAAAACTTATAGGGAACATTCCACGTCGTTCGGGTGCCCGCTCCAGCGCACCTTCCATCCAATTGTCATCGTCAGTTTGCTCATTGGTGACTATTATCACTTCACCCTCTCGAAATGAAAGTTCGTCTTCGTTATCAGCATCACAATCATAGAGCGCTCGACATCGTCGCAATCCATTTAAACTTGATATCATTGGCTATTTCAAAAATCAAACAATATTCAAAGATTAGTTCTAGTTATCAGTTAACTTATTTGAAAATTTTTTTTTTAATTAAAATTTTCATCTACAGATAAGACATTTGTGAAAATTATATCCAATCCTGCTCTGTTCTTCAACAACAAACTCATGCTTATTATTTTTAAAATCTGTCAGCACATCAATTTTTTTTTTTTTTTTTTTTTTTTTTAATTATAAAATTTCATAAATCCACTGATATATGATTTAAAAACAATCGTTATTTCAATTCTTTGGAAAATCAAATAAAAAAATAAAAATGTAACAATTAATTTTTTAATTTTTAAATTTACCAAATTTTTTTTTTTTTTTTTATAAATAAAAAATTCAAATTTCGAAGAACTGAAATAATCAATTATTTTTAAGTCAATATTTGTCGAAATGTGAGATTTTATATTTAATTTTTCAAACAAAAATCAATTTCTAATTTTTATTTTTCAATTTTTTTAAAACCGACTTAAAAACTCAATTATTTACTCATTAAATATTTTTTGAATGATGTGAAGTATAATCGTGATTATGATGTATTAATATTTTATTTGAATATATGAAAAAACTGAAATAAAATAAAATAAAATATGAAAAGACTACTGAATGGAAATGAATGAGTGACCACACATAGATGCAATGCACAAATGGCCATGCGGATAGGGTGCCGTGCAAAATGTTTACCAGGTTCAAATTGGGGAGCAAAGATGAGGGCTCCTCGGCGTAGCTTTCAAGTCTGGATCGGTCCCTTCGCTGTACCAACAATGGTTAATAACAAACCATAAACCCACTATATAATATACGTTTGGATATCACCAAAAAAAACATGCTGTCTTTATAAACATCACAATAATTTGGCATCGGAGGTTTTATCCCACTTCCGTGCCCTGCAATTATCTAAAGATATCTTCGGTGGACGTTATTATTAATCAGCGTAATATATAACAGATGGTATGTATAAATCTAATGCTTTAAAACCGTTTGTCGATAATGACTTACACGTTTAGTAAACTGATATATGAAATTTAATCTTCAAGATGCATTATTGTATGTTATTAACAAACAACTGCGAGAACAGCGTAGTTAGTTTTATTATCTGTATTTTATTGCAAATGATTTAAACTAATAAATATTTAGAATTATAAAAAATGTTATAGTTGCAATAAAAATTAATGTTAATTAAAAAAAAATATACTTTCCCGTAATTTTTTATCTAATTTTTAATCCGCGTTTTTTGTTCTAAATCTTTCAAATCACACATTTATTTTTTTACATGTATTATTTTTGGGTTACATGATTCATGAAATGAAAATATTCGATGGAATTAGAATTTCTACATTTACAATAAATTTAAAAATGATGATAAAACTCGAAATTAAATAATTATGATTGAATTTAATTGATAAAAAAAAGCTGACTAATTTTTAAATTAATGAGTGATGTATTTAATAAAAATGATTTATTTTATTAGTATGAAATGTTAAAAGTGCTCAAGCATAGTAAATTGGTGTTAATATTTATTATTATCGTTATTGATAAATAATAAATAAATAAACGCAATAGAAAAACTACGTGACATTTGTTAGTCAATAAATTTACTTAATTTCCTGCAGATAAGAACATAAATAAAAGTTTCCATCATTAAATTTATTCCAGCCACCTTAATCAACTTTCGTATCAAAAAAATGATGAGAAAAAAAAAATTAAAAAACAAAACAAAACTAACTAAAGCTTACCTTCCGGGGTGGAGGTATAGGATTACCTATTCCATGCTCAGAACACATTGAACTAAGGGATTCACTGCTACGACCATTACTTAATCTTGCAGAGCTACCGGCAGAAGGTGCAGGTGGTGGTGGATTCCTTGGCCTTTGTAACGTCGACGTATTTGATTTATCCATGCCTGTGTAGAGAAAATAAAAAACTGTAAGATTGATCATGAAAAATGTGCAAAATTGGAGGGGGAAAAAAAAAAAACAAAAAAAAATGAACGTAATAAATAGTATATGAGAGGAGAAGAAGATGTAAAACTAAAGTACATACTGTGGCTAACTGATGAGTCATTGCTGGGTGATCTTTTGTGATGTAGACTATTCAGTGTGTTCAGTGAATGTGGTAGACTGTGCAATGCGTTGCCCGCAAGAATGGGCTCACTGGTTGTTCTACTGTGTGAAGAGCTCGCTAAACTTGCTGATGATGGTAAAGTCCCATAATGAGCTGTCAGCATTGTCCCGCCGTTTCCAGGTGGTGGAGGTGGTGCTACACGTTTTTTTAGTGACCCATGAATATTTAGACTGTACTCTGGTGGTCCCATTGGACTGGGAACTGTTGACAATAAAAACAATATTTTTGGTAAACAAGATGAATTTTAAAAATAATTAAAAGCAGAGAAATAGCAAATTTACTGACTGACGACTGGTTTTCTAGATTGTGGAGGGGGTGGTGGTGGCATTTGCTGTCTACTTGTAATAGAATTTGGCGAGGAACCACTTTGAAAACTGTCACAGGTGCTACTTCGACTTCGAAGGGTAATCGGAGAATCTCCTGGACCAGATCCACCTCCACCGGCATAAGAAGGTGGTCTGCTTCGTGATTTCTTTTCAGGCGTTAAACATCCATTCTAAATATTTAAATTTATCAATTTTATTTTACAAACAAGAAAAACTTGAATTAAAAAAAAAATTAGAAATAAAACATACTCGATCTTCAATTATTGTTTCATCATCAGAAAAGTCAGTCGAGCCTTCATCGTGTGATAGATTCCAATCAATATTAACATTATCAAACAATGTTTTTTGTCGTTGCAATGCATGGCTTAGCTAAAATAATTAAAAAAAAAATCAATTATACATATATATTCATAAACTTTGGTGTTCTATAGCAAATCAATATCAATTATTGGAAAAGAAGTTGAACAAAAAAAGCGATTCTTTTCTTCTTTTTTAGTTCAAAATTTATTTTTAATGAATTACCAATTCTTTGCAAGTTGGATGACCCATTTCCTGGGCAATATCCAACGGAGTCTTTTCTTGTTTGTTACGTAGCGTTGGATCTGCGCCAGCGCGCAACAGCAATTTCATAGCTTCCGCTCGATCGTGCCTTGCAGAAAGATGTAGTGCCGTTTCACCCTCACTTGTAATTTTGTCTATATTACCCACCGGCATATTTTGTATTAAAAAATCAACTATATGGAGGCAATTACCCCCTATTTCTCGTAAAATTGCCAAATGCAAAGCCGTTTCTCCGACATCCTGAAACATTTTCAAATTACACATCAATACTTGAAATAACAAAAAATGTCTAAAAATAAATAATTCCAATTACTTACTGAAGTAGGTAATGGAGCTGCCAGGTCAACCTTTTCACCATAAACTTGGAGTAAATGCTGAAGATCTTTATTGTTAACAGCATGCTCGAGATCAGACAATAGATCTCGTTCATCTTCACAAGTTCTCAATACATATTTTTTATCGACATATTTAGCCCTTATAAATTCGTATCTCTCTTCCCTATACATAAAATACAATCACATATACACATATACATGTCATAATATAGAGTATTATACCTATTGAATAAAACTAGAAAAATAAGTTAATGTAAAGTACTTGTACTAAAACTACTTGTATTATTACTAACATTGTGGACGTTGGAGTTGGTTTATGATGATGATTTAAAGTTGCTTCCATAACTTCATTGAATGCTTGGTTAGTCATAAAACGTGCTAGTAACAATTGTGACGTACCAACATTGTCTAAAGTTAACGATTGTATCCTTGATATATGTACACCGAGATCCCGATGAATACCACTGCATTCGATGCATACTATTATACCAAAGTTTGTTGACAACCACGTTGCATCTAGACATTTAAATGGTTTAATAACATTACTTATCATATATATTCGGTTTAATTAATACTATACAAACAATTATTTTTAATTTAAACTAAAAAAATTGTTAATTAAAATAAATTACCATTTTGTGATGAACAGTCACAACATTTATCATTTCCATCTAATCGCAATACACATCGTATAATAGCTTGCTGAAGTTCAACAAGACTCGGATTACCCTGACCAGCTTCAGCTTTACCACTAGCATCAAATGCTTTCAGCAATGCTCGCTCTTTACAGTTAACAAGTACTGACATCCATGCACGTTGATCAGCTTCATCTTCTGCTTGGAAATGATATGTTCTATTGTCTAATAACAAAATAATTATTAATTTGTATATAAATTATGAAAAATGATATGTATAATAAACTTATTATTGCATATTAAAATTTAATAAGTTAATAATAAAAAATAACGGAGTATAAAGATCAAATTAAATACAGACAAGACTAGACAAAAATATAATGATGTTGATTTAATTTTCAAGATATCTGAAGAAGTTGGAATTAGCCCAGAAAAACATTACAAAATTGGCTTAATAATGAACGTAATCAAAAATTTGATCTTAATACCAAAATTTATCAATAGTAGTAATTTTAATTTGAATAATGTTAGATAAATAAACTTACAACTAATGAGATCAAAACCACGTTTATCATCTGGTACCAATTTTATCTGACATGTTAATAAATTAACTCTTGTAGGAGGTTTGTTTTCATCAGCATGACAAATATCAAGATAACCTTCTGCTTGAACAGCACAACGACGTTTTTGCCAAACACGTCGCATTTTACCCTCGCTCTTTTTTAACAGATGGCCTGAACGAGTTACTCCGTGCTGTTTGTCGCCCTGCAGCTGATGAAGCGAGTATCCCACACTGGCGTTTGCATTCAACTGTTAAATTGTTTCGGTGTACATTAAACAATGGTAATTTAAATTTAAAAAACTAAAATTACTATTAAGAATTCAGTAAGTAACTTATTAAATATATAAATACAAAAGTTTAACTTAAGAATTTGCACAGTAATAATAATGTAAACGAAATAATATAAATTAACAAGGTAAACTAACTTCCTTATCACAACCAGAACTCCTCAAGAGACTTCTTAATTCAGTTAAACGTCTTCGCTCTTCATCTTGTGTTTGTCTTATCTTTTGTAATTTAACACTCAAATCTGCAATGTAAGATCCAAAATGTTCAATAGTCTTCAAGCCGTCTTGAAAGTAATTTGTTTGAGCATGATAATACTCGACAAGATGTTGCAGCAATTCAATCCCTTTTTTAGTTTTTATTTCATTAACTTTTATTAAATATTCACACATTTGTAATTGAAATAAACGACGTTCTTTTTCCATTTCATCAGCTATCTCAGCTGGTGTTACTTCCGATCGTATAAGACCGGCTTCTTTAGCATGTTGTTTTTTTTCTTTTTCTATTTTTGCATACTTGGCCTCATAGTCCTTCCAGGCTTTTTCAAAAGGCCTCTTCAAGTCGCCCTTGACGCCTCGCAGGTCGCCCTTCAGCACTGAATCCAGTGGAAACATTACAATATTATTTATATTCTGCATCTGAAAAATAATATATTATATATTTTTATTTCATTTTTCATCATCATCATCATCATTATTATTATTATTATTATTATTATTATTATTTAAATTATAACTATATATATAATGAAAGCTATTATGTAGAATGAAAAAGAAAATGAAGGTAAGCATGAAGATGAAAGTGATTCAACATTAAAGGTGGGGTTTTCGCGGATGAGTTGTACCGAGGGGAATATCTTATAAGGAAGGAATCACATCATAGCGTCTTGATGTCTAGTCTGGTAAGTTTATAAGGCTATATATACACGATATTATATCTATAGTCTGCATTAATCTATAGCCGGTTAGTACTTATTCTGGTTCTCAAATCTATAACCCTCGATACTTTGTCTAGCCCTCTTGACAGCACGATGACTCATAATCCTATGCTGTGTGCTATGTTAGCAATTTTCTTGCTCGTATAAATGGATAAGAAAGAGAAAGGACCAGAAATATTAAATAGATAGATAGAGAAGCATTAAAAAAAAAGAAAAAGTGAAGGACCACTATGGACATATACGTATAGTATATAGTTTTGTATGGTCTTCCCCTCTAAAGTTAGATGCTCTCGAGCATGATTCCCCCTTGATGCTTTACTTGTCGAAACGTGTGGTATGATCGGAGAATAAAGGTTGAATGTGCTTCTGATAAAAGCCGTCAGTAAAGTACGCATACTTCAGAAAAAAATCAATTCCGTTGACAGCTTTATTTTATTTTCAATTATAATAAAAAAAATTTTTATCAATATTTAATAAAAAGTTTTAGAACATTGACAAAAAAATTTTTCACAAAATAATCCGTCGAATTGGTCCGGCTAAAAAAAAATTATCGTTAATCAATAACAAGTATTAGAAATACAAAAAATAAAACAATAATTTTAAATCAGCACAAAGATTTCGTTAATATTTAAAACTTTTTCATCCGACTGTATTGTTTCTAGAGAACTCTTTTTAAATGAATTATTTTTACTTGGGCATTCCTTTCTGAGGATATATTTTCTACACGCCCGTAGTCCTTAAAATAAATTAATAACAATAAAAAAAAGAGTAATAAATATTTAATTAAAAATTATAATTTAAAAAGACACCGATTAAATTTCTGCAAGGTAAACAATAAGATAAAGGAGGAAGAAAATAAAAATCATGACGCGTGGCAAACGTGTCGAGGATGTTACACAACGCACAGCGACTAATAAGGCAACATACATCGAGACAGGATGAATTTGCACCGGGCGACTAATGAGTAATACCAATGAGCTTGAGGGCCGGCCTTCGAGAGTTGTATCGCATTAATTGATCCATCACACAATTGAAACAATCATTATCATAATCATCATCCAATTATTAAGCTATCAAGCTTTGCAAATGTCGCTGTAACTCGTTTCTCATAATCATAGTCATTTTTATCACTATCAACTGTCAACTCGTACAATCCACAGTGTCCATTAATTTTATAAGCGTTTTACATAAATGCAGCGTAATTGTACGTTTCATAAATTAAATATTGTGTACACTTACAAGAGTTTTCATTAATGCGCTGAGTTCTTTTGTAACAACGGCAAATTTAAAGAAAGCTGCACCAATATCATGCTCTTGTTCTTTAAGTGCAGCATCTCCCAATTTTTCCAATGCTCTTCCCAAGTAAACTTCATTGTCCACGTGCGCTAAAAATACAAATAATATTAATTAATTAATTGCATGAATTGATAAAAATAATTATAAATTAAAATCTAGTGGAGAAGAGAGGTCATCGACTAGAAATTTAATTCTTGTGTTTAAAGGCATTGAGCTGGAGTAATGTAAGAAAAATAGCAGCAGCAGTGAAACGAGAGGCGCCAGAGAAATCGATTCCGTCTACCGTTGCTGACTGCTGCCTTTCTCAATGTACTTTGTACCGAGTGTACAATATTGCTGTTGCTATATTACAACACTACAACTATTATTATAATCCATAAGCTTTATTAAAGTCGAGAACGTTATGATGAGACTTGGCGCGTGACCCGTGTCAAGTTCTTTCTCAAATAAAACACCTAGCAAGTACTAAGGTTTCTACTACACTCGACTTTTAGTACTAAGCCGTCTTCAGTTTCTATTTAGCTTCTTAGTTATTTTTTTTTTTTTATCAGCTTCTTACCATTTCCGGAATTGTGGATGGCTTTGATCGCCTTCTTCAGTTTCGTTAAACCCTCACGATCAAAGTCCAGGGTCTGAAAGAAAAAAAAAATAAATTTTAATTTCAATTTAAATGGTAAATGATAATAAATAAACATGAAAATTTGATTTTCATTCAGGCATTAATCAAAAACACAGTCACAGTACACGCAAGGTCATTATAACAACAATTTAATTTATACTAATTATAATTATTATTAAAACTTACTGGACGGTAAATACGTTTTACTATTTGGGTGTTCATCAAAAGCTATTATTATATAAATTAGTTAATTAATCAATAATAATAATAAAAATAATTAATGAATTTATTGATGAAAGACTTAATGATATACTGACAATAGATTTGCCGCAGACAAAAGTTCAAAGGCAATCATTGTTTTATTTTAATACTGCCCCGAATATAAAGTTATTAATTGGCTTGCTCTCATACCAATGAAGGACAGTAAAAAAAAAATTTAAATAAATACTGATTTTTTCATTGGTTTTTTCACTGATTTTTTTTCTTGGAGTTATTAAATTTTAAATAACACATGACATAATCTATTCGCTTTTCCTCTCACACATACCTATATACATACATACATACACAAGTATCCCATGATTTAATTGTCATCGTTTATTTGCAAGTGTTAATTGAAGGAATTAAAAGCGGAAGTAATTTCAGGCACGTGGGACAGGTGGAGAGTACTTTTATAATAGAATTGCAGCACTGTCCTGTCCAACCAAACAAATCCAACCCCTCATGAATTTGTTCTTTGTATATATACATATAGTAACAATAATTATCATTATTATTACCATCATCATACTCAACATGTAAACACATATTTTCATTGAACGTTGACTCATACGCCTCCGTCATACCAATTTATCCATCTTCCCTTTACTTTTTTTTAGTGTATTAAAAAAAGTAATATAATTTTATCTTTTTTAAATCAGCATTCCGGTTTTCCATGCCATCGCCCGTTTGTATACTTATACTTATACTTATTATATACATTACATTAAAAAAATACATACATAAGACACTGACCTAGGACAAAGAAGAAGAGGAAAGAAAGAGGAAAAAGTTGTTTTTGCCGTAAACACACATTAAATGTGATTGCCTTACAATTGCTTCCGATTAAGTAATAATGTTAATTTTTTTTTTTTTTTTTTTTTCATATAAATATTTAAAGTTTTTTTTATTCATACACATTATAACACATTATAATTAAAGATTTAATTGCCATTTACAGCTACGTAACGAGTATAATTAAAATGTCGAGAATTAAAAATACAGCGAATGATTGTGGAGAATAAAGTACCATAAGAAGATGAAGAAAAGAAGAAGCAGGTGATCCAAGTTTAAGCGATGAAGAACGGAGCAAACCGAGTAAATCCGAGTACAAGGTAGTGAATATAAACCCCAACACATAATAAACTAGCAGCAGCACAGAGAGTGGAAGGAATTCCTGGAGCTTCGGCCTTGGTAGGTCGTTTATATTGCAACGGTTACGTGTTGTAATTTACAAAGAACATGCTTACGATAAATTCGCCATCAAGTTGTGTTGTTGTTGTTGTTGTTGTTGCTGTATGTCCGAGTTGTGTCTGTCTGTCTGCTTCTTCTTTATCTTTTAGTTTTTTCTTCTGATTTATGACTCTTTTTCATTTTATTTACTATTTTTTAAACTTGTTATACCTATGTATTTGTACTGGGTACCTTTATCAGCAGAGTAGAGGCAAACTCAGGTATAAGGCTATTAAACATTACATATTGTATGCATACAAGCAATCCATAAGATTATGAGTGACCGTATACATAGACTTTAAAATATAAATAAAAAAAATAAGAGAAAAATTATTTTCATGTATTGATGAATTTTTTTTTTCTACTTTACCACACCTTCTGATGATGACTAACATGGTAACTAATAAGCGTATTTTGTGCATGGATAAGTGTAAAAGGGTGTAGATTGTTAAATAATTTTTTATATATATATTATATCATGTAAGATTGGTTTTGTTTGACCTATTTAGAGGTGAGGGCACTCCCTTTGAAGCATCAAGTTCCACGCCCCCTGACCCCCCAGGACATTGATCCACTGTTTTTATTGTATTTTTAATCATTTCTTAAGATAACATGTAATATCCACGCACTCTTATTTTATCTTCACTGTGTACTTTATTCAAATAATTTTCTTATCTTTTATTTATCATCAGTTAATGTTATTATTTTTTTTTCTTTCCAGTCTCCGTATCGTCTCTGTTGTCTTTTCGCTTCACTTAGTGCTGTTGCTATTTCCATTTCCATTCCATTCATTCTAATGTTATGATATGTGTAATGTAATGCGTGACATACGTATATAATAATATTACATTGTCTAAGAATACGTACATATTTTTCATTACATTAGTCATCAGTTATAAATACATGTATACAAATAATATAATATAATATTAAATCCAGCTTTACATGTCAGCTCTGTTTAATTTTATATTTAAGATTTTAAATCCCATTTATTTTTATGACTAGTCAATATAACGATTTTTTTTTATTCTTCAAAAGCATTATTCACTTTTTCTCTAGTAATTGATATTTTTATATAAGCTGAGAAAAGTATTATAAAACAATTTTTTTGTAAATCATCCGTTCATGGGATAAGTATCGTTTTTTATCACCGGACCAACCTCTTTTGTTAATTGAAAAATATCAATAATTGTGTAACAATTGATTAAAAATAAATGTAATGTGAGTTTTTTTTTTATAATAAAATTTATATAGAACTGGTTATATAAAACGTAAAATAATATGAATAGAAATAAAAGATATCCGAGAATGTATTTTAGAAATACAAGTTGATTTTAAACTAGAATTTCAGACTTTTGCGAGACATCTGAGGATATAAACGTGGACTAGATCTACAATAGTATATATAAATGTATATATGTAGATTCATGTCTACACTATTACATTGTATGAGGAATTTAACGACAGCTGTAGGTACTAAACTATCCCAAAAGCCCCTCGGACGTATGAATAATAACACATAAGAAAAAAAAACACCCTGCCAGCTTACAATAGAATCTCCCGCCAAATTCTTTTAATGGGGTGTATTTTATATATATGTATGTATATATGTGTGTATGTGTAAAACACATTTTTGAGCATGATAAATTATTTAGCTGTCACTTTAACGAAATTAAAAATTGATTATTTATAGAATTTATTTATAAGGTCACGTAAAATGTGAACGAATAAAAATTATAAAAAATGATAGGGTCATATCCGGTGCAAGTACGGAAATATCACAAGATTGAATGGAGAATGGACAGGCACCGGACGTTAACACGATAAGGTTTCCTTGTTTAATTCCTTCTCTATATCGTCTCAATCGTCACGTCATTTAAATTAAAATAAAATAACAATAATAATCATGATTGTGAAAGTAAAAAAATGTTGAGTGTTCTGAACCTCGTTTAGAACAATAAACAAAAAAATATTATGCTGTGAATCCTCAGAAATTCGATCACTTCTCTTTCATTTCTTTTTCTTTCTTCATACTTTTTATTTCACTATTTCTTATAACTGCTTTTTATCATTATTGTTATCTATATCTTTGTTTTTTTTTTGCTTATTTATTCGCATTCCAAGACTGTTTTAAAATCTAAACTAATTCGTTCGCTGAATAAAATTTTATGTTTGTTTTTTCGCTTGTTTTAATAAAAATTCCATCTGTTGATTATTTTTTTGCATGAATAATAAATCTAAAAAATTATTTTTACTGTAAAATATCAACAATTAACATCATTGAAGCGATAAGATCGATGAGATTTGATAGTAAATTGTACACGTCAGAATGTCAAGCCTTTTGTCTCCAGTATCAAATCTCTTGCCTCTCAATAAATAAATAAAACACTCAATATTAATAATAATTATTATTTATAATAAATAAATATCAAAACATAAACTTACTTCTTCAAGTGCAGTTATGGTTTGTCTGCATTGTGGCATCCGTGATACAAAAGTTGAGGTGGTTGGTGAGTTATAATCCTCCCTTGTCTCCTCAACAAATTCACTCACCGCAATTAACCCAGGCATTTTGTTATTTTAATTATTACTTGTGCTCCAATTATTTATGGACCAAAATAAACGGTAACATTGATAGCAATAAAACCAAAACTGTCACAATTGTATAATATTATAATATAATATGAGTTTGCGAATCACAGTCGAATAAGATGAAGAAGGAGGTGGAGGCTAGAACACACCTCTCGTTTTTTTACGCCCCCGCTTTGCCTCTCACTTTTTCTCTTGCGTCAAAAAACAAAAAGATAAATAAATAAATAAACAAATAAAACAAATTTATAATTAAACAATATCAACGAATGCATTAATAATTACCATTTTGATATGTACACATTTATAGATATATTTATATGTACGTATAAAATCCATAAAACATCTATCACATTAACACTTACTGTCTAGATGAAGCACATGCTTTGAGCATGAGCTCGTGATTATTTTCGTAACATCTTATTTGCACTCAGTTAGTTAGTCTTAAATCCAAAAAATTAAATCGTAATTAAAGAGACAGTTTATTTTATGGATTTAACAAAATATATAATATTCTTCTGAGATTTATTTATTGTCACAAAACTTACGAACGATGAATCGATGTTATGGAATTTTGTTTAAGGATCACAATGGATCCATCAACACAATTTATACTATACATTATTATGACAATAATAACTAATATTATTATTATTAAAAATATTAATGTATATTGAGAATATATTTGTGTTCTGATTATTTTATATGAAATACGATTGATGACTAGTGGTTTTATGGTTTTATGTATTATAAAGCTCACTGATGACTATTGTGTATGATAAAACCGACACTTGTGTGACTCGGTCGGTGCCGAGACAATTTTCAACTGTTTTTAACAGACAACACACACTACTGTATAGTATACACACATCTGAGTTGCAACGTATTATATCGTGAGTTTCTGTAAACCATCCACGAAAGACTGCTACCAGCGTACCGTTTAGCTTTAGCTTCTTTAGTTTTGTCAGAACTCAATCTATACACACATTCACATAAACGTGTATATGTTTTTCGTTTCGTGAATATTCTTTGTGTTGTGTGGCGTTGCTGTTTCGATTTTTATTTCACTAACGCGCATAGTCCACATCTAGATGCCGCAACTTAAGTTGATAAGAACGAGCTCTGCATCATACTAACGCCATCTCTTATCAGCCACCCTCAAAGTACTGCCGATAGAAAAGATACTAAAAATTAATATAATACCAATTTAGAGTTAGCCGACGTTTATAATTTTTTTTCAATAATTAAATTAGAATAAAAAAATATTTTATAAAATTTTCACTTACAATTTTTCAAGTTTTTTACAAATGAAATTTTTTTTTTATTTTTTTGCAATAACTTTTTCAATAAAAAAAACTTCTAAAAATTTTTAAATGTCGGCTAACTTAATTTTCATAAAATTAATACAAAAGAAAAAAAATCGAAATTATATTTAATTAAGAAAACAATTTTTTAGATTTTGATAGTTTTATTATTGAAATACAATCCTTAAAGAACGAGAGTTTCTTGGAGCTTCAATTGCTTTTTGCATTTAGCTTTTACTTGAGCAGCAATACGATCTAAATCACGTCGTCCTTGGCTGGTGAGTTTACGACCCCCCATTGGTGTTTTTTCAATTAGTTTAAGCTGCTCCAAACTTTGGAGAGCTCTACGTGCAATCCCACCGGAAGATTTGCAAAAGTGGCTGGGGTGAGTTCCATTACGTTTACGTCCACCGAATATTTTTGCTACTGCACCAACACCAATGGGACTGCGGATGTAGATGTGACGAGCGATGGCCGCACAACGTGTGTAATACCAATCTGGATCATAAGGCGCCAACTCTTTGAACTGACCCGTCTTTACGATATCCATACATTCTGGCACACGCAATTTACCGGTCCTTTAAAATAATTATTTATTAGTTAACAGCATATGTTCACATGTGAATGATTTTTGTCTTAAAATTCTGATTCAGCTGATAAAACAAAATTTTAGTTTATTCTGAATATTTCAATTTGTATACAAAAAAAATTGTCAATTCAGTTTTTTTTTGTAACTTCAAAAAAAAATAATTTTTTAATTTTGTAAAATCGAATCTGAATTTTTTAGCACAAGGTTGGTAATGTAGGAAAATAACTTAAAAGCTAGGTTATATTTTCTAAAACTTACTTTTTTAAAAATGCAGAAAACGCTTGCACAAATTTGTGCTGGTCAACGTCCTTCAAAGTTACGGAAGGCATCTGAAATAATAAATAATTAGTAATAATTCAGATTTTACAAACAAAAAAAGGTTAATTTGGGATGTCACGTCAAACAGATATCACATGGAGCTCAGTTAACAATATTACTCATGAGTTCACGTTGCAAAAAATAGCGAAAAATAATGATCAATGTAGTAATCACAGCTAATTGAGTTTTTAAATTATTAAAAACTCTGTTAATAATATTTAAATATTATTTAATTGATGAACATAAATAAATTCATGACAAACCTTTAGCTATCACGAAGGAAAAGAACTTATAAAGATGGCAGTGTTGTATTTCTGAGCTTATAATTTTGCTCCCTAGGCTTACAAAATGAAAAGGCGCGCATTTTTCAAATTATTTTATTCAAATTATAAATTATTGATTTAAATTATTAAACTTTTGAAAAATTGAAGAATGTGGATCCTCGTAAAATTAAATACGTAGTTGACAGATTGATGATTTTTACTTTTTATGTTGAAATTTTTCATTTATTAACTTGTAAAAAAAATTATAAGTACGGACATAAAGTAATGTCATTTAGGTTATGTTGTGATAACATAAGTGGAACAAATAATTTTAGAAAGTAGCATTTGATTTATTAATTATCTCACTACATAATTGAATGCTTTGATATAAATAGGATTCAGACAGATCACACGTTTAATAAAATATTTTTTTCAGTCTGATGTGACGGATGTGTATTATTAATTTTTAATGTACTTAAAAATCATTCTGAATTCTACCATTAAAAATGTCGAAATTAATCAGAAAATGTACTAAAATATTTGCAACAACTGTCTCGCAGCATTGTGTTAACATTGGTACCAAAACAACAAGAAGGTATGTGTCAAATGCACATCAGTGTCAGAATAAAACTCTAACAGAGCATATACCTCTCTCCAATGACATCTTGTTTCGCCAGGTAAATTAAACGATAATTAAATATTTATCGACTACAATTTAAATAACTAGTTTCTAATGTTAACTCTTATAAATCAATAAAATACATACACAATAAATAGCAAATTTTGTCCCGTACTAAATATTGGGTTTAACATTTAATTTACAGCTATTCGACCCATCTTCCAGTACATATACATATTTATTAGCTGATACAACTCAGAAAAAAGCAATATTGATAGATCCAGTATTAGAATGGGCTGATAGAGATGCTACATTAATTAAGGATCTAGGATTGGAACTCAAATACGCAAGTAAATATTATATATTCCAATAAGTACATATAAATATGTTAAATGCTCATGTATATAATTGTTAGACTGTAATGTACTGAGTGTTAGTAGAAAATTTTAATCATAATACTCAGAATAGTTTCAGCAATTGTTAAACTTTCATTACATAAAACTTTAATTTCTCATACAACTCTACTAGCGCCAAAAGCTTTCTACCTTCAGAGAATTTGACAACTTACCTAAGGATTGCAGAATTAACAAGAAACTTTGGCAATTACATTCAAGAAGCCAAAGTGTTCTGATTGCTTTAATAGTATTTCATGAATCTCCATAGAAAGATTACATAAATAATATGAGACATCATACTTATAATCCTTTCGTCATGTTCATCAAAAGTAGATGAAATAAAAATTTTTTTATTCCTTATTTTATGTTTAAGTAAACACTCACATGCACGCTGATCATATAACAGGAACAGGTAAATTAAAATCAATATTACCTGGTTGTAAATCAATTATATCTCGACGTAGTGGTGCGCAAGCGGATATTTTACTTGAACCACATGATTCAATTAATTTTGGACGACATCAACTAGAAGCTTTATCAACTCCAGGTCATACAGAAGGTCAGAAAGTTTAAAAAATCAATAAAAATAATTATTTATTAAACTTACGTGTGTTTTTTTTAATGGATACAGGTTGCGTGACATACGTATGTCATGAACAAGGTATCGCATTTACTGGAGATACACTTTTAATCCGTGGATGTGGTAGAACAGACTTCCAGGTTTGTATTACATATGATGAAAAATGGTATAGAAGCCAGTAAAATAACAAAAGGATATTCAACTATATATTTTGTTTATTTTTCCATACAAAGGGTGGCTCACCAGAAACTCTCTATGAATCAGTACATAAGTTAATATTTAATTTACCATCAAACTTCCGGCTTTATCCAGCTCATGACTATACCGGTCGAACTGTAACAACAGTTGCTGAAGAACGTATTTTAAATCCACGACTTACTAAAACTAAGGAAGAATTTATCAAGATTATGAATAACTTAAATCTTTCATATCCAAAGATGATTGGTATGTTTAATTAATTAATTATGGTATATAAGTATATTTACTGATCAATCATAATTGCCTGCAATGTTTAATCCCAAACTTTTTTGGCTACCCAGCAGAAGCTAGTTGTTCTTATCGTTTATTTTATTTTTTCTTGAGTGTGAGATAAAAAAGTAAAATAAAAAGAACAGAGAAAAAGTTTGAAATTTCTCATGACAGGCTGTTGTAGAGTATAGTAGCAAGACGTGTCTTGTTTTACTGATGACGTTGAAAAGAGCCTCACAGTCGAATATTGTTTCAGACAAAGCCGTTCCAGCAAACAAAGTTTGCGGCATTTACGAGTATCCAACAGAGAAAGAAGAATAAATGATACTCTGGTACGGCTGTTACTGTTCTACTAAAGAGGATAAAGAAAAGGGAAAAGTATCGAGGAAATCCACATATATTTTTTTAAAAAAATGAAAAAAAATAAACCAATGATAAAAGATAAATCTTTTGGCATCTTTCTCACTTTTCGCGAGAAGCGTAATCGTCTTTTATTTTACAGTGAATTCAACAGTGAAGGGTAAGTCAAAAAACAAAAAAGTAATAGAAAATAAATTAAAATAATAAAAAAAAGCCTCTCTCGAACGCGGTGTGACTGGCACGCGAATGTCAGAGGCAAAGAGGAGGAGGATAACGGTACGACCGAGACTCTATTGTTAAGAGGAAATAAAACGGATTCGCTGGACTCTGATGGCACGTGCGGTATCGTCAGCTCTTTGTGAACAAATAATCGCGTTTTACGTTGCTGCTCTATTATACTGAAGCATCATCAGCATCAAGTATAAGAGACTAAAAATTCCTTTGAGATTATTCAAAAAAAAAAAAACAATAAATATATGAATGGTAAAATTAAAGTACAAAAGGTTATATGCATAAATTTATGACGATTTAAAAAAATTTTTTAAATACTTTGATATTAAAAGCATACTTATATATTCAATTTTGAATAAACAAAAAGTTATTGAATTGGATTTTCCTTAAAATCAAGTCTATTTTTTTTTATTTTATTATTACTTTACGGATTTACCGGCGGCATTCTGAGTCATTTAGCTTGAGGCTTAAAGCCTCAGTAGTTTCTAAGATGTTGCTGTCTCTTGTATTGGGTAAGTGTAAAAGAATTGACTATATACAACGTGAAAATGAACGAGAGAATTGAATTTTCAGGCGTACATTTCCCATGCTAGAGGCATCGAGAAGCTTCAACTTGCCCTCCTGTTCCTCTTTCATTATCTTTTTCTATCTTTGTCTCTCTTCTTTAGAGTGTAACTTTGGCTCATTCACTCGCTCGCTCAGTTTGGATTGTAAAGGGAGTTTACGGAGTATAATCGCGTTTTCGAAACCGGCGTTTCAACGAGAGCACACCAAAAGCGGTGAGTAGTATGGAATAAGGGTTTGAAGAGACAGAGGAAGTTTGAAAGATGAGAGAGAAAGAATTTAAGCGCAAAAGGATAGTGAGAGTGAGCGCGAGTGTAGAAGGATTGAGGGAGTAAGAGGGTGGAAAACACAACCCTATGGTGTCAAAGTGCACTGGTAGTTGGTTATACATGTGATGGTGGGCTTCGTTCCTGGGTTCTTCTACTGCATAGCCGAGGGTTGAAATCGATACCGTTGCCAGGACAACCGTGACTACGCTACGCCCGCCACACGAGCGAGAAAACTCACGGGCCAAGGCTACTCTCTCTTACACTTTCTCTCTCTTGTTCTATCTTTCTTTATCATTTTTATCATTTTATTTTTCTCCTGTTCTTTCCACAGTTTTGAATCGCTCATATATACATATAGATTTTTAAAAATAAACAAAAACTGCTAATGTAAATAGAGCGAAAATGACAAAGTAGAAGTAAAAGAAGAAGAAGAAGAAGAAAACGATGAAAGCGAAGAATGAGTAAAAAAATAAGCGCAAGAGAAGAAAAAAGTTTGTTACTAAGAACTTTACAATGCCGTAGGCAAGAAAACGAGAGAAACAGTTTACAGTTTAAATTTTATTCCGAGATAAATATTATTATAAAATTATATGAGTTTGTAAATTATGTATGTATAAAATAGCAGCAGGCAATGAGGGAGCAGCAGTGGTTGAGTTAAAAAATAAAATATAAGTTTTAGTAATTTATTTTGTTTTTTTGTTCAGTTTTTGTAAATTTATATAATCACATTATTATTATCAAATATTCCACTCTCTTGAGCTTTTAGCCGCAGTACACAGTAATATTGGGTGTATACTAACGCTAACGAGACGTACTTGGCCTAATGGCAAAGTCTTTTCGAAAAAGGGTAAAAAAAAAATGCTAAAAGGAGTTAGAGAGAAAATTATGAAGAGCAAGAGAGTTTCAAAGCTTTATACGTTAGACTCGAGAGATGAGAGAAGTTTTCTGCCAGCAAGAAAATTGATGTCAACTTGGTCAAGTAACTGGTAAAGAGAAAGAGAAAGAGTATATATAGAAGAGGATTAACGTGAGGAATTGAGGATAAAATAAAGCGATAGATGTGGACTTTTGGACTTTCTGGGGCTGGTTTGTTACACATTGGCTGAGGGTGGAAACGACGTGGACAGATAGCAGTAGGGAGTTTTCAAGCTCACAGAAGGGGAAATCCCCGAAGGATATAGCTTGACTAGGCTCTCTCTTTATATATATATTATATATAATATATAGCGAGTGTGAAAGAGCCAATGAAATGGCTTGAGTTAAAGCCACCACGTGAATCCAGCAACGTCATCATCAGAGGATTATCGTCGTCAGCCACCAGTCATTATTTAAGACTACCATTTTCAATTTTATAAATTGACCTTCTTTGCTTTCATGTACTAAGTATATCTATGTCTACATTAGACATACTTTGTGCTCGCATCACCTTCTATTATATCAAAGATTATTCTATAATACAAATAAAAACTGTCTGTCTAAATACGATCAGCGTCTGATTATTCTTCTACAGTACAGGGTTGATAGATTTGCTTTGAATGACTAGTAACGAGGCGCCGACGCAGGAATTTCGTCCTTTAACTAAACAAGACAATTGTGGACAAGAAAATCCATATGGACGAGCATTAGACAGCTTTGGCTTTACTTTACAACAAGTTTAAGCAAAGCATCTACAGGTTGTTGATTCCAACACATAGGGTTTATTTGAGCAAAACGTTTCCACGACGTCGATTTGTCTGAGACAACAATCCGTCTATTAGTCGTATATATAACATATAACAATGTATGTACTTATTTTTATCTTTATCAAAAACCTAATCTATCTCACTTGATTTCCTCTACTCTTGTTCTCTTTTGTGATCGATCGAACAGAATGCTAGTGGTATACTCGAATACTCGTGGTATTCGAGTGCCGTTTCAATTTCTGCGGGATTCCCATGCTTGGAATCCAGTCCGAGACAATTCCTCGATAATCGAGTCCCTCTCCGGTTGTCGTTGTACTTCCACTCGCCTTATTCACTTGACATCTCGAGTTTCCGTTATTAAACCGCCTGTCGTTACGGTTCTCATCCAATCACACTCTACTTTTGTTTAAAAACAAAATAAGTAAATAAAGATAAGAAGAAAAATCTAAATTAACCGAAATAAAATAGGATGACAAGTGAAAAAGGAAAAAAAATAATATGTACATAAAATGAAAAATCTTCAAGTGTTCCAATTGCTTTGTAGTGTATAACCAATCTTGATTCAATGAGAAAACGAATGAGTCACTCGAGTTAACCGCACGCTCATCCTCATTCTCATCGTTACCAGTACAATCAATTTGATTCTATTTCCTCAGACTTATTGACCTAACATTTAAACTAACCTCTAGTAATATTCCTGACAAATCTTCTGCAAATAAAAAAATTTTCACTCATGTTTAATTAACTAATTTCACTCAGCTAAAGTTAATATTAATAAAATCTTCTATCTTCATTTTACATCATATACTCATCTGCAAAAATAAAAAAATTAAAGCTTAATAATGTCAGGATTTTACTAAAAATTTACATTACTACTTAGGATTTAACGATTCTAATATTTATATTTTATATTTAATACTAGCAACCCACAGCAAGTATATTACTGCTGAGAATTAAAAATTATTTATAAAAAAACTATGGTTAAATGATTTACAGATATTTTTAATGACAAAATACATAATTTGTATGCTTTTTAGATAAATTGAAAAAAAAATATTTCTATTGTAAGAATAAATACCAATAATTGGATAAACAATTATAGAACCAATCAATTATTCAAGACTGCGCCAAAAATTCATCATAAAAAATTTACTATTCAAGAGAAGTGAAAATCTCTTTTAAAATATAAATATGCCCGTCACAAAGTTTTTCTTTTTTTTTTTAATTATTTATATGATAAATTGACTATCGTCGAGAAAGTATCAAACTGTGAAAAAATATTAATTCAAGTTACGACCTTTTTGATGGTATCAAATTTAATTATAGAAACCCACTTTATAATAATGGCAAGCCCGTCACAAAATTTTCTTTATTTTCTTCGTTATATGGATTAATATTTGACATATAACAACATTACATGTACAAAATAAAGTTATTCAATAAACAAATGGTATTTAGTGTGAAATTAAAATCTATTGAGAACTACTTCGAAAATTTAATTTAATAAATTAACTATTGCCGAAAATAATATGAAACATTGAAAAGGCACAAATTGAAGTCAAAACCTTTCCAATTATACTAAGTTTAACTACAAAAACCCATTTTATCATATAAATACTCCAGAGACAAAATTTCCCCCAGTCTTTTAATTACATAGGTAAAACGAAGTTTTTCTTTTATTGATTTTCTCATTTAGGTTATTCTATATTTTCAAGCATGACGTTATAATTCATCATTTTTTTTCTTTCGGCAGTTAAAAATATTATGGGAAACATCACGATCTCGACATAAATTTATAAATTTATTATTGAATACCATACATTAGCAGTTATACTTTGGCATCCACTTTAATAAATTACTAAAATATTGCCTATAAAATATTATATTAAAATATGCTGAGCTGTTGAATAATACATTGTTACAACAAATCCTTTTATTTAATCAGTGTGATGGAATACTTGACTATTTATTTAAATTATATTTTAAATAAAAATTGTTAACAAAGATAAATGACTCAGGAATTCAATCAATTTTTAAAATAAAAATTTATTAAAAAACAGCTCAGGAAGTAGCCCTAATAATATTAAAACAGTAATTTAAAAGACCGACGTTTCCTTTTTTTATGAATACTTTAAGGGTTCTAGAGGAAATGGACTAAGAATTACAATCGATATAACTAATTATAATTTATAATTCATAAAAAATGGATTTATTCATTTATAAAAAATTAAAGAAAAGCGTATGATAAATCTCGACTGTTGATGTCATCCACGATAAATAAAACAGGGAATTTAATTTAATTCTTCTGTGACTTGGACGTTCAATTTGTCATACGGTTCTCAAAAAATATATAAAATTTATAAACAAATATTCAAGTATAGTATCAGCTTCCTGAAGAAATTATTGCGTACATAATAAATATGCGTTATAAATTATAATTGAATATGCAATTAATTAATAAAAGATCGTAATTTTTTTTCAAACTTTTTAGAAGCTATAAATTACGACTCAAAAAAAAAATGTTTAACAGTTTTGATAAACAATACATTCAATTGATAAAGTTTCAACTGAAAGGAACAGAATTATATAATAGAAATGCATACAAATTGATAAATCAAATAAATTAAATTTTTACATTAAAAAGTTTTGCTTTCTGAATATTAATTAAAATTATAAAATTTGATTCAAAAAATATAACTGTGTAAAATATTCAAACGTTACATTTATTCGATAGTTCATTAATAAAAGTGAGATAAAAATGAAAAAAAAAGAATAAAATCAAATGAAATATATCAATTTATATGATTAAATATCCGATATTATTGAGAGATAAAGACTCGAAAGCGAATTTGTGGGATGAATGTGGTTTGGATTTGACAGCAGAGAGCTTTAGAGGAATATACGAAAAATATTGTCTGTAATTTTTAAAATGAGCGGGTTCCCGCCGCGTTATCGACTGGCGTTACTGCGCATTCTCATGACGCAGCCGCCCCCGATAAACGTCTCTCATTGGTTATTAATTCAGCGGCGCCATATTGGCTCTTTCACTGTCGTTGTTCGGTGGTCTGATCGAGCGACCCACCCAGCGGGTAGCGAAAACGAAGGAGCACAGTTACGCGGCGGTAACCGTGAGGCGCCTGGTTTTGGTGTCTGTCAATTCTCGATATATATACACGTACACATATGTATACACATATATGTATACCTGAATAATACTACCTTCATTTACGCAATAAAATAACGAAAAATATTGCTACCAGTACTGATATTAAATACATAAAAATATAGTAATAATAAAACTTACATATCGATACACTTGTGAGTGATCATTAAGTGATATTAAAGACGTGACATTACGTGTGTATTTTATTATTTAAGTTTTGTTCATTTATCTGTGATTAAATGAATAATTTATTAATTACTTGTAAATTTAATATTTACTAATAATAAAAATATTTAATTGTAGGCGTTTGTACGTTTAGAGAGAAAAGGACCAAGACGTGCTGCGCCGGCAGCGGCGAGTAAGGAGTTTTTTTTTATTTTAAAAGTGTGTACGACAAAATGTCAGTAAGGATGATCAACATTTGCCTGACAGCGATTATCGGCCTCCTAGTGGCACAGACACAGGTGAGTTTTATTTTACGGCGTATTAATAACGATCGATCAGTTTTTTTTTATTTTATTTTTTTTTTTATTTAGGCAAAAGTAATGCGGCGTTGTAAGTTTATTATTATCTATAAGCGGTTTATCCGCCTTATTCTTTTTTATTTTATTACGACTACGACGGATTTGTGTTAACTAAATCTTAGAGACATCAATGCTGGCTTGGTAATTTTTTTAGATTAATATACGAATGACGACGTTTAAATGGCATGATGTTTAACTACAAGTAACGTAAAATCAATTGATATTCACAAATAATTCGATTTACTTGTAAAAGCGACGTTTTGTAAATGGATTGAGGGAGTGAGAGACGAAAAGAGTGAAAGGACAAAAGGGGTTCAGCATACCCAGTACAATCGTTCTTTCTCTTTTGCTTGGTCTGTCCCGTTCAATCTCTCTTTATTCGCCCTCGCAATCTCATAACGCCTCTAACCTGATTACCGGCAACATAACTCGGATTTTCGTATGATGACGTTATAAAAGAGTTCATAAGAGCTCAGACAATGTACAACCTCGTATATATATGTAATGTATGTAGTATTTATTACTTTTTTCTTTATTTTTTATGCCAATGTCCGAGAACATGGAATATGAATTGGTCTGGTTTATCGATGTCTCTCGATTTTATTTTCTTCAATTTAATTTTTTAACTTTGTTTTTTAAATATTTTTATTTTTCTTTATTCTTATCCAACAAATTTACCATCTGCCGCGTAATTTAAATTTCAAATAGTCTGGTATCCTCCCGCGGTGGGGTTGACTCTGTTTGTCGAGACTGGAGAGCGTCAACTGCAGACGCAGGAAATTGCATGAGGTTTGCTTTAGAGTACGAATAGGAAGCAATGCATTCATATATATATATATATTTTATATGTATGTATATGTAGGGTAGTTCAGATGGTAGCGTGTGATAACGATTTCTCTCTCGATCTCTCAATTGTTACCACTATCTCAAATCGATTTTTCAAATCGTTCCTATTCTAGGCTATACTTTTATCCTTGACAATTTTCTAAAACCTCTTTCCTAATATTATTTTTATTATTATTTATTCTCAGCATTTTCAATTTCATGAGAGTAGTCATATAAATTGAATTTATAAATCTGACAATTCGATTTCTTGGCATGACTCGACCTGGTTTGTAAGTGGACTTTTAATAAATTTAAATCGCGTCCAGAATAATCGTTGGTAAGCTAGAGAAGAATTGCTAAAAAGAAGAAAAAGAAGAAGCTATGGCTGCAGCTGAGATTAGATAAGATGAGATGAGAGTAAAAAGAAAAAGAAAGATGGGCTTTAAAAAGTTTGTTGAGTCGACGATCTTCTGACATCGATATCCGTCTCCTTGAAACCTTCTTCTTCCTCTTGTTCATCTTCTATTATACCATATAATATCTTTTCTCTTCTTGACACTTTAGCATAGTGCAAACTATGTGACTCGTTAAGTGTTTGATAATTGATCAGTTAGTATATTAGCGAGAGTCTGTTAACGCTGTATTCACTGACATTAGTAGGTAAGTTGAGTAAGAACGACGTGTGTTGGAGTAGTAGAAGGAAATTATGATAAAGAAGACAAGAGAAGAGCAGATGAGAAGAAACAAAAATTAAAGAGGAGATTTATTATTCTAGAGAGCGTAACGAGGGCGCGAAAATTCAAGAGATGAAAAGTATAATAATGCACGAGGAGAAAATGCAAATAAGAGAAAGCAAAGCACTAAGTGCATTAAATGAATCCTCTCAGACTAAACATTATGTAATAAATAGGTAAAAGTCTTTATGTTTTATTTTAATTTTTTTTTTTAATATATATTTTGTTTTTAATTCATTAAAGATTTTATGCTGTGAGGTAATGAAACAAATATTTTATATTATATTAATTTTCTAATGGTTAAATATAATCACTGATTTCATTGAACAACAATGTACTCCCCCATGATTATGATAAAAAAAAAAAAAAAACAAGTCAGGAAAAAAGAGAGAGAATTGTAAAATCATTGAATACCATTGACGCATAAAGTTATGTTGGCATATGGATCAATGATGATGCGTATTATATTGTTATTATTATTATTATTTTAATAGAATATTGTTTTTTTATTATTTGTAGGTGTGGTAAAGAGTGTGTGAGAGTAATATGATATAACAATTGCGTCAGTTTGAATATCAACATGACACATTTATTTGTATACATTTGCAAATATTTATATAATTTAAAACGAAGAGTTAATTCAAGTTAATAACAACAATATTTCTATAATAAATATATGAAATGAAAAGAGTAACATATGTATTTTCATGTTTATGTGTATTTAGTCGAACTACCATTGAATGAATGAGTGATATAAATATATATATAATTTAGATGCGTATAGTACCTACTCTCCTAACTCTCTCTACTGGTCTCTGCTGAAGAAAATGACGGTGGCTTTTACATATTTATTCATTGCGGCTAAAACCCGAGAAAGAGGTCGCGAGTCAAAGAACCGAGAGACATGAAAAAATTATAAGTATATATATGTATGTTTAAAGTACATGTAAGAGGAAGAAAGCATGTTAAATATGATAGTCCGAAAGAGTAAAGTTAAAAAGTGTATAGAGGTGTGATACGTGCAATAAGACTATGAGTTGAGAGAAAAAAGAGTGACGACACGAGAGGAGATGAAAAAAGCCAACGAAACCCTTGAGAGTCTCAGAGCTGTGGACATTGTCGAATGTTCTATGGCGATGAATAAAAAGGAAAAAAAAAAAATAAAAGAATATTTAAAAGATGATGAAAAAAAAATATAAATAAAAAAAAAAGGAAAAAAAAGTAAAGTAATAAATAAAAGAAATGAGAATGAGAAAAAGAGAAAATGTGTGTTGTATTTTCTTGAGTCGACTTTATTTTCTTTCGCTTTTTTTACTTCTGTTCCATTCTATTCTTTTGATGCAAGCATAGCAGCCAAGAATGGAACATTTGTATCGACCTCAAGCTTACTATACCGCGATGCACCCAAAAGACAACACACAAGTCATAAGACACTGCAAACGACATATATATAAACGTAATACACACAAGACAAGACCGAAACGCTCGAGTGCGACTTCCGATCTTGCTTTCTGGTTACGAGAAGAGATGACTAATGCTCCATGCCATGACTTCCACTTAAGTGATCATGCTTTCAAAATAGTCTCGTGTGATATCTCTTATACTGTTTGTGCTTTCTATTTATAATATAAAAATCAATATTTTTATATGTATATACGGTTATAAAATAATAACTAACATATAGCGGTAGTATTTTTATTAACATTGATTTTCATTTTATTAATATTCAAGGTGAACGATTTGTTTACTCCTCAAGTGAGCTTTTGACATTTTAATTAAAGAATTCGCAGCTTAATGTCCTAAACCACTGTTTATTCGACTCAAATAACGTTATGAAACATCTCAATTTTAAGTATCTATTATAAATTCATGTAATGTTTAGTTCGTTGCAAAACCCAGTGTTTATTTACAACTCTAACATAAATTGCATGTTGTTTAAGGATCATGAGATCATGAGTGATTTTATAACGAGTTAAATCATACTCCAGCTAAAATTAAACATAAAAACATTTTTATTCCATTAATTGTCGTGAATATTTAATTTATAAATGTGTATTTAAGTACAGAAGAAATGGCATTAATTTAATGTTTTTTTTTTCTTATATTAATTTAGAAGTAATAATGAAAATAGGTCAGTAATAAAGAGCCATTAACAAAACTGCTATTAATATTATAATTACTATTATTATTCATTATAATTTTTCTAATATAATAAAAGTAATAAGATACCATTAAGTATAAAATAATCGTTTAATACCATGCCGGAAGTCCTGTGAATTCACACCACGTTTTTAATAAAGTCAAGTACCTACAAGCAGCAAGTAGACGTGTCCCGAAGCCTCCTTATCATTATATTCAATTTCATTCTTGTGATATTCGATTTGAGTAGCATAAAAATTTTACTATTCACGTTACACCACTTCAACCCCTTCCGGTACATAATGAATAATATAGTATAACATTATTTAAACTCAAGTAGCTGGGTTAGCCTTTTAATTATTACCATTATCTTCACTTCTATGTTTATTATTATTATAGCTTTTTTTTATTAAATCTACAAGGTTTCATGGGCATTGTAGCTTGTATTATCCTTGCTTAGCAAAAGCACAATGATTCACGACCCCGCAACGACATGAAAAAGTCAGTGACTCATTGTTGAAATGTGCAAACCCTCCGAAGACATAAAATAATCAATATCACGGTACTTTAATTAAAGAATATATTTTTTTTCTAACTTTTAAGAAATTTTTCATTTGACTTTATTTCTTTATGACTTACACTGTTTCGCTTACAACTTTACTTAGCTTTGCTTTACTTAAATTGAATTAAATTAAATTTATTTCAAGGATGTTTATCTTGCAACTGTTTTTTCAGTACTTCAATGAGATTGAATAATGCAAGACAATAAAATTCATGATTATATTCAGTAGCAAATGTACTATATGTATTTCAAGTGGTAATGTACACGTAAAAATATCCATACGAGTAGCATCTAGAGGATTGTGGAATACGTCTCAGTGAAACTCAATAGATTCTGAGGGTTAGAGCGAGAGATTTCTCACGTGGGTTATCTTCAATCTGTGACCGATAAGACGGTGTTGGTATAGGTAGCAGTGTATAGGTAACATTGCTTGACCTGTGGGGAACGCTCGGCGTACCACCAATCACTCTTTTCTTCGTCTCTAAGGACTTTAATCTATATAGAAATAAATGTATGTACGTTTCATTCAAAGAGCCATACATCTTTGCCAATCTTTGCTTTTGCATTTTCGATTTATGGATACCGGCACTTTGTTATAAATATTTTATTTTCCACGATAAAGAGCATTTGGTTATTGCCCAACTTGAACGTGAAACGCCTAAAACGAGTTCTACTCTTACAAACATGAACAAACAGTTTAAAAAAAATATGCATTGCAATTTCTACGAAATTACGCTCTTGATCAAGCCCATATGATGCATCATAATTTAAAATAATTTAACTCTCATATATATAATAGAAAAGTCAATCGTCTTCTCAATATCCTCGACGTCAGTTAATTGTATGCACATCCGTACGTTACATTCAGGATATCGCTTGAAAGACAGAATTTATCTATTCAATCCCTCTAGTAATCGATTGAGGTTATTGAAGCGTAGGCTGCTAACGTAAGTCACTATTATAATCTTTTTAGTTTGATTCTAATTAAATAAATATGTCTAAATAAGTTAGCAGAGAGCGACAGCCATATTGGAAAGCTTTAAACTCAACAAAAGTTTTTTAATAGTAATGAATAAGGGCGCTACGTAGCATTGTATGTTGAAAACCCACATAAGTAGCTTGGAAGAACTTCAAAAATTGCACATCTGAAGCGCTATTCCCTTGATTGCTTCTTCCGCAGCATGATTGTTGAAATTGTGTGCTTTTGGAATTTTCAACTTTTTAAATTTATAATATTATAGAAAAATTTATGAAGTACATGTTGGAAAAATTCACCAATCAAACACATTTTAAACTCATTATTGTTGAATAAAATTTGTAAATCTAAAGACATAAATTTTGATGGAAACATTACTTAAATAGCAAACGGAGGTAATGTTTCTCTGAAGTATAAAAATAATTAATCTACTATCAAACTCATTTTTTTACATCTGAGCAAATAGTTGTTGAAGATTTTAGTAGTTAAAAATGACTTATAAGTAAAGTATATATTAAATAAATGAAATAACAGAGTGCCTATGTGATAGAAAGGTTAAATTGTCAGCTACAGATATTTGTTAAACAGTCACAAAATCATTTTTATATGTATATTCTGGTATACAACCGCAACGGGCAGTTTTAGGTTCATAGAATAATAATATCCACCCCAAAAAATAATATTTGAACATGACTTGAATTTATTTTCTTTTATACTTGTTATCGACATCTACATAGTGGTTTAGAATCCCAAGGTGAAAAAAGTGTAAACATGTCATAGAGATTAAGGGGCTCTGATTTATTCTGACAATGTCTAACTTATTACAATTATTGCGAAAATGTAATCGAAATATATTAGTATACTTTGTAATTAATAATGACAAACCTAATATTGAATTAGTTATAATTTATTATTATTTACCTTTTTTATCGCATTATGCAATTATTTTATCAATTTTCAGTGTATAAAGAAGCAATACGTCGTACTTTAAAAATGTTATAAATAGATTTTAATTGCTGACGGTTTATTTCATTAATTTTTTTTTTTTTATTTAAAAGAGCATTCTACTGTTGAGTGCTCAAAATGCACCGAGCTTGCTACGACATTTTATCTCAATAAATGAATAAGGTCACACTAATTTTTTTAATTAAAGTTTTGTGAACAAAAAAAAATTTTTTTTTCTAGCAAAAAAAAGATTGATTTTATGCGTCTCGTGACGCGCAGTGATTGACGTAGTTCAATATAAGTCGGGTTGTAGTATGCAATTTCAAAAGAAAAAAAATTCTTTTGTTATTAAATGATTTAATCCGGGCTTTAGGTATTTTCCGTTATTTGAATTGACAATTAACGAATTTGACAATATAAATACTTTTTAAAAAATGTTTTTTCTAAATGCTTAATTCGGTTTTAAATGTAGCTACACAGAAAGAATGGTTCACCTGAACCAAGAAAATATTTTTCTTGCTAATTATTTTCTTGGGCGAAAAAAAATTTTTTTTTTTGACAAGAAATTTCACTTATTCCAACAAAATTAATTCTCTTGCTTCAAGAAATACGTATCTTGATCCAAGACAATTTATTTAAATCAAGAAAATTTTCTTGTTTTGAGAAAATTTTTCTCTTGCTCCAAAAAATTAAGTTCTTGACAGAAGTAAATTTTCTTGTCTTGAGAAAATTTTTCTCTTGCTCTAAAAAATTAAATATCTCGATAGTAAATTTTCATTAATATTTTTATTGACGAATATGTCAAATGGGAAGATCAAATAATATTGAACTATTTTCTTTCATTCAATATGTATAATTGCGTGCTAAAATAATATAAAATGGGTATCAAATATTCAAGAGAAAAATTTTCTCAAGGTGAGAAAATTTTTTTCTCAGCTGAAGTAGGTGGTGCTGTTTCCCTAAAGTATCTAAAAATCTTGATCCAATATAAAAATTTATTGTATCAAGTATTTATGATAATTTGAATTAAGAAAAATTACTTCCACCGAGAATAGAATTTCAAGAAAAATTTTTACTTCGGCCAAGACAACTTCGGTCTTCCTTCAGGCACCCGAAAATTTACTTGAGCCAAGAATTTTATTCTCCAGTCAAGAAATCTTTTTTTCTGTGTACAAATAATATCCCATATTTAGCTGTCATACATTTTTAACTGATTCAGTGAACTGCTGATTGACCAATTTTCAGTTTTTAAAAAATTACCAGTAAAACAGCCAAGTAAAATTCATGTCTCGTAATTCAATTCTGCAATTTGCGTATTGACATACATGTACATGAACATGACACTTCAAAGCGCCTGCGAAATATCAACCCTCTGGCAAAAACAGTATATAGAGAGAGTTACGTTGAAATCTCATATTCCTTTTTGTCTTTCCATTTATCAGCGATTTCATTGTTTATGATAATAAATACAATATCGTTGTTAATTGTAATAAATTGATTGGTGGTTCGAATTTTAATTAAATGAATACAACTATTAGATATTTTTTAATATAATACGTTTATACTAAAAAAAATAAAAAATAAATTACTAAGCGGCCATTGTATCTCAAAGGATTATAGACATAAGATACGAGTTTACCGAGAAAATAAATAAATTAAAAGTTATTACAGGTTATCAGTAATCCAATCTCACATTTTATGTCTTGTTTGAAATACGGAATTTTTGATAAAGAGAGATGGATTAAAATATTTTTTTTTTTGTTAATTAGAATTAGTTATTTTTTATTCTAAAAGATTAAAAAAGACAAATATTTATGAAAATCAATAATACTTTTTGGATGAAATGAAATAAATTTAATTATAATAAAATTTTCAATTAAAATTGTATTTACGTAATTGAAGATATTTTTAATTTTCTTTTAACAACGTCATATTGTTATTACTCCAGTGTTCATAATAAATCTTGAATAATAGGATGAAAAAAAATCATCATTAAAATTTTAAGAAAATTAAAAAAGAAATAATGAAATTTTCTAACTAAATTTATAAATAAATTTGATTACAGGCCGTGTCAGAGAGACTAGAGTTGGCACCAGCCGGAGGAAGATCCGAGCCCCAGGTATTATAAAACTATTAAATATGAATATGTATATATACATATTACCTACAACGGTTTTTAATTTATATTTTAATGAATTTTTATTTATTATTTTTTTTATCATTAAAAAACTAGGTTGCTACGCTCTGCGAAGCCAGTGAAACGTATCTTGCACAGCATATGGGCGAACAAGGACGATGGGTATCGTCAACGGACACAAAAAGCTGCATGACAGACAAACTGGAGATTCTCGAGTACTGCAAGAAGGTGAAGTCAAAAATTAAATTAAAAAATAAATTTTTAATAAACTAAAACAATTGAAAGTCACTATTGTTTATGCTGCTGAGCTTTTTGTGCCATACTCCATTATGCAGCATTTTCTTTTACATAATAATTAGTATAGCTACTCAATGTTTATATCGTTGTTATAACGTAATAATAACATTATTAACAAAATGAATAATAGAGAGTCAATGAATTGTACAAAAGATAAAAAATACAAAAGATAAAAATACAAAGAATATGAAGTCCCGTCCACAAGGAAGAGATGAGTCAAAGATTGTTCAACAGTTTGATCTCTACTTTATTCAATTACTTTACAATCAGTATATATAATAGTTGTATAATTATAAAAGCTAGCAAACTTAATTGTTCATATACATATTCATTCGACAAGTCGAGGACGTATAATATAATAATATATTCAAAGAGTAATATATATATATATACTTAGTAAAATATAACGTTACTGTTGTACTAGTAGTAGTAATAGTGATGGTAATAATAGTAGTACTAGAATGAGACTTTAAAGTGAAAATTCATAGTTAAAATGTATAATACCACACTATGATCTTGAACGAGATTTTACTAATCCCTTTATACGGAAAAGCGAGCCAGAATCCGCCATAGTGGTCTGTCCGTTAATCGTCCATGGAATCGCAAGAAACGCTTATATACCTTTCAAAGGATCACTTTAATCTACTTAGTCTTGAGATCGGTTTCTCTGATCCCTCTAACTTGTATATCATACATTCATAATCTTCTGTATCGATCATTTTCGATCACTAAATTTGAATTGTTAATCCGGATGCTCTTCATAGTTCAAGCAGAAAAGTCGTTTTATTATCCGTAAAAGAAGAAATCAAATGAAACTATTACTTTTTAAGCTTACTATATGCTTTTTTATATGCCAATAAATTTATATCTTGTTTAATTAATTAATTAGTATAAGTCTGGCACTATTATCATATTATGTTCTGTTATGTATCTCAATACTCATGAGTAATGTACAAATGTTTTATTTTTAGGCTTATCCGAAGAGGGATATTACGAATATCGTTGAGTCGTCCCACTATGTACGAGTTGGCGGTTGGTGCAAACCTGGACGAACTAAATGTAAACTGTCTCGATGGGTCAAGCCGTACAGATGCCTGGGTACTTAAAAATATATGTATATATATATATATATATAAATCTATATCACCGTCTGTCTTAAAGTACTCCAGACTACGTTTTATTGATCAATTGAACACAAAATAATATAATGAAAAAATTGAGAAGGAACTTTATTTATATTTTAGAGTGATTTAAATTTTTTATTTGAATTTCAAGTTGTTCCAAGAGACACGTGTTTATTGGTTTGTAAATAAAATAAAAAAAAAGTTAATTAAATGTTTCAATATTTAAATCGATAAAATTGCATTAATTGACGGGAAAAAGTTGAATAACCTCAGGTGGCTCCTAAATAATATTTAATCATAGTGATAATGATAATGGTTATGATGATGATAATGATAAAAATCAATGAAGTGAAGTTAAATATAAAAATTTTAATCAACTTATTTTTTACCGCAGAGGGGCCTTTCCAGAGTGACGCTCTTCTTGTACCAGAAGGATGTCTCTTTGATCACTTGCATAATCACACTAAATGCTGGGAATCTCATAGGTAAGACTAATTAAAGTGATTTAGCTTAATTAAATCATTTAGCCACCTTTTGATTTTAAATGGTTTCGATTAAATCTTTAAAAATCACTTTCCATTTGAATTTATAGGAAAAAAAAAAATAATTTTTTACCTAGAGAATTACTAGTCAATAAAAATGACATGACATATTCCTAAATGTGTATCATAACCGTATTAAAGATCATTTTACAAGATTAAGTACATACTCATGTGTGTTTGTTTATGACTTTAGGTGGAACTCCACAGCAGCAGACACATGTCGCGAAAGAAACATGAATTTACGGAGTTTTGCGATGCTATTGCCTTGTGGAATATCTCTCTTCTCTGGCGTCGAGTTTGTTTGCTGTCCCAAGCATCTGAAAGGTAGTTCTACATCATTGTAAATAATTTAGCTTGCTTCAGTAGCTAGTACGTTTGAACAAAGAAATAGCTAGATAAAAACTACAATTGCGACAGCGAAAATAAAACAAAAAAAAAAAGAATTAAATACAAAAAAAGTGTAACGGGCATAATGACAATGATAAATAAACCTATGGGTGTAAACACGTCAGAAGGTGACAGGTAGAAGGTGCCTGACGTATTTTTATTTTTTAGTGTTGTGTATCGGCTAGAGAAAGATACAGTAATATAGAGTAAGCAAGCCGAAGAGGGCTGAAGAGGCGTAATTTATCGAAGAACACGAGGGTGTATTAAATGAGTAGGGTACGGCCTTCTGTGTCCTAGCACGTTTTACTTGGCGCTGCTCAAGCAATCAATAATGTACGTCTACGTCGACGACTGCGCGTCGCGACGACTCTATACAATATATTTCTTGTCCTTTTCTATCTGCCCAACAAAATAGATGATGTATATGTATAATACATACATACTGCACAGTTATAATACATAACTACTACGGTATATCCACGACGCATAAAACGTCATGGAATTCCGGAGATAGCGTAAATACGACTAGCTATCTACTGGCACTCGCAAATGGTTACTAGCATAAATGATGTACCTGTGTATATATATATATATATATATATATTCATTGTATATACATCGAGACATGATGACTTGAAGCCTTGGTCCAATGTTCAGGTTTCGTCTATTCAGCATTCGGCTTTATCTCCGTTAGAATTGCGGCTATAGGACATCCGCTCTTCTTTTACTATTTCTTGGTCTTTTTCGTATTTTTTTTTATTAAACCGCCACCCTCGTCAGGAGTGAGCTCGATCGATCCCTCTTCTCACTCTCTTGGTTTCGCTTTGATTATCGAGTACTTCCAACTAAAGCAACGATGCTTCTCGTTACGTCTATTGCACAGTAAATTGCCCGATTCAATGTTCTAAGACACAAAACTTTTGTGACCCGTACATATGTACAAACACATATCGAAAGACTAGCTACCTTTTACTAATAGTAGAGTATTATATTTAAAAAAAAAAAAAAAAAAAAAAAGTACAAAAGAACATTCGTCGATGAAATTCTCAAGGGCTTTTCATATCTGTGCATATGTATATTACTTTTATTTTTTTTCTTTTACTTTTACTGATGTTTAATATAGGCTGCAATCGAAGACTTTCGACGTTTCCGCTCTGCTTTTTATCTTTTATTATTATATTTTTTTGTGCTTTATTCTCGTTTAAAATAAAAAATAGGAAGCACACGAAAGAAGAGTAGGTTTATATCCACTGTATAATACGCCAGTAGATAGATATAATATACTACCTTGCCGCGGTGACCCAGATATAAAAGTGCAACGTTGAAGAGAAACAGCATAGGAACTTGGACACGCGGAAGGATGTCGTGAAGATGGCTCATCAAGTCCACCAAGTCTATTCTTCTTCTTACAAAAAAAAAATAAAAAAAGGCTAAAAATAAGACAGTAGGTCTCTCGAGATTCTAGTTAGTCTTATGTAGCTGTGGGCTACATCATTTCAAACATTGTTTAAATTCGTTCTATTCTTAAAAAAAGAAAAAAGAAATCCATAAAAAGATGTGAAGAAAAAAAGAAAAAGAAAAGAATTAGGAATAAAAAAAATAGCTTCACGATGCTTTTTGTCACATTGACATACGACTAATTTATTGTATCTTCTTAGAATTAATTTAAGTAAAATGATGAATATCGGGAAAAATGGGTGAAGTTTTTAAGTTTTAGCTGGATGATTCGATATCCGTATCCAATCAATCGGTCGAAGTAGTTGAAGAAGTATTAGATATAGTAGTTGTGCTCGCGTTTGCAAGAAAAAGAATTTCGATAAGTGGATTGTCGTATCGCAGCCCAAATGCCGCGTTGAGTTGCACTGCAGAACTTGTTCTCTCTTTTTACTCCTTACCTATACTGCATTCTCACCAAACTCGTGAATCGTTCCAATCGTTCTGACGCGCCGTGGTATTTCAGACGTGATGGGAATTTCTCGGTAACTTGCCAGAACTCGTTCGAGCTTAAAGATTTTATTTCTAAACGTGGATGATTAATTTCTTGACTTGCTTCATTTTATTTGTCTTTCTGTTTGTTAATTATACCGAGTTTTTTTTTTATTTTATTGCAGACAATGTAAAACCAAAAAAACCAATCGACTTGCCGATTGTCAAAGGTACCGAAGATGATTTAGATGAAGAAGAGGATGATTTAGACGATGATGACGACATTGACAGCGATGGAGATAGCGACAGTGAGGCTGACAATGATGATGATGACTCGGATGGTGATCTCGAGGATGTGCTGAGTGATCAGGCGTATGAAGATGAAAGCGACGAGGCATATTTAGATGATTATGACACGACTACTGCGAACATTAAACCCTCAACCACAGTATCAACAACAGAGAAAAGTAAACAAGAACCTACGGCTATGCCAGTACCTGTTAGCTCAAGTTCTCAATCACCATCCCAGCCCCAGGGTACGCCTGATCCATATTTAACTCATTTCGATCCACGCTCTGAGCATCAAAGTTACAAGCAAGCGCAAATGCGCCTCGAAGAAGTACACAAGGAAAAGGTTACCAAGGTAAATCCATTTGTAATTTCAAGTTATTTTTTTTTTTGAGGAAGACGGCGGTGTCATTTTCGCGATCTGTTTGCTGCAACTTTTTCAGGTGATGAAGGACTGGAGTGATCTTGAGGAAAGATATCAAGATATACGTGCACGTGATCCAGTAGCTGCTGATGCATTTAAACGATGGATGACTGCTAGATTCCAAGAGACTGTTGCGGCTTTGGAGGCAAGCGGTGCTGCAGAGAAACATCAATTGAGTGCAATGCATCAGCAACGAGTTCAAGTGAGAATCCTTTTGTCTTATTTATCTTGGTTTATCTTACCCAGTTAAATATTTAATCTTGTTTAAAATTTAAATTACACGGGGTTGAATGTAACTGAGTGATTACTGTGGAGTAAGAATTATTGATTTCTCTGTTTTACTTTTAGGAAGCTGTTAAACAGAGAAATGAAGAAGCTATGTCATGTTATACCGCTGCTTTGAACGAAACACCTCCAAATGTATGTAAATTATTTCGCATTTTCAATATCAAAAAGACTAACAAGTAATACAGGTCTTTTAAAGCCTATGTCTTTTTTGTATTAGGGACTGTTTATTTGTTAGTTTTTTGTTATTAATTAATAATTAAACTATATCTATTGTAGATGCACCGAATTCAAAAATGTCTGCAAAAATTACTGAGAGCTCTACACAAAGACCGACATCACACAATCGCCCACTACAAACATTTATTGGACAGCAGTTTAGAGCAAGCACAGCGTGAGAAACCAGCGACACTTGAGCATTTAGCTGAAATTGACAGGATTACAAATCAAAGTCTCTTGATGTTGGAACGGTAGAGACAAAAAATAATAACTTATTATCCATTCACCATTGATCATACTGATTATAATGAAATGGGTTTTTTTTTTTAATTTTTTTCTGAAAGATAATAAGTATTAAATCATTATTAAAATTCATCCATAGGTATCCAGAATTGAGTGCTAAAATTGGACGGCTGATGGATGATTATGTATTGGCCCTCAGGAGCAAAGATGAGACGCCGGGACTTCTCCTTGCAATGACACGGGAAGCTGAGGCTGCTATTCTGGATAAATATCAGGCCGATGTAGCGAGCAAACAACAAGGTACATTTACATTTATAATCCAGAATTTATTTTCGAATTAAATCTACATTTCGGATTTATTTGATTTAATTAAATCAATGTTTATGTTTGAACAGAAAAAGAACATCAAAAGCAACTGGACCGTGAACGTAAAGAGCAGCGAAAGGTAGAAAGGGGTGAATTGCGTACGGAGCAAGAACAACATGAAGACGGTGATCCTGTTATTGAGAAGAAAGATATAGTGCAACCTCCACTTGAGCCACAACAGCAACAGCAACCACAACAACAGCAGCAGCAACAGTTACAACAGTCAGCAGCTGCCGCAATGCACAACGAGGGCATTATCAGAGCTGCACACAGTATGACTCACGATGTTTCGCACTCGGAACCTGTAAGTTTAATTACAAAAAGCTAGTTGTTAGTATAAATCATTTGAAATTTTTTTATTTTTTAAGTACAGTCTGGAGTATTCTTTCATTAACAATGTGTGTGGTATTTTTTCATACTAGGGATACTCCATAAGGCGAGAAATTTATCACAGAGAGAGCCGCTCAGTCTATTTCACTCTAGCGTTTGCTGGTATTGCACTCATGGCTGCGGCAATTGTTGGTATTGCAGTATTCAAAAGACGCAGTGCCAGAAGCCCACACAGTCAAGGATTCATAGAAGTTGATCAAGCGGCAACTCCTGAAGAGCGACATGTTGCCAATATGCAAATAAACGGCTATGAAAATCCGACATACAAATATTTTGAAGTAAAGGAATAAGTTTACTAAAATAAAAAAAGAATAATTTTTTTTTCTTTTTTTTTTTCCATCTATTGATCGGTAAGAAGATAATCGATCATTAAAAAAAAATATCTACACTGTTTGTCTCATTAACTAATAACTATTTCACCCACATCTCACTTGGAGAATTCCAGAATCTCATAAAGCAGTTCGTGATTAAAAATGAAGAAAATTAAATAAATTAATGAATAATAAATTAGTTTATACATGCTTTCGCGCGGTCCTGCAGAATATACTCGTATATTAATAATAATAATAATAAAAATATTAATAATAATAATAACGACCGGCTGGATCAGAAAAAATTTTTTAATTTCATAAAACGTCTATTTGTTAATCATCTCAAGACGTAAGATATTCTAAATGTGCCGTCCGTCATCGTAATCACGTGCCATAGAGGCGAGACATTGTAGGACTTTGATGTTTGAAAGCGCAATCATGTCTTTTTACTATCCATACTTACACATCTCTTTCAGATACTTTTACTTTTGTTCTGATATTTTGCAAGACCCTTTGCAGTTCATTATATAAAAAAATTAAACTTATAAAAAAATAATTAAAGTATAAAAAAAAAAAAGTATAAAAGATAATTAAATAATTTAAAAAAATATAAATAAAGAAGCCGTAGCTTTGATTTGGCAGCCGTGCAGGCAATCGACTGTAGCTTTAACTGCAGAGCTAATTGAAGATATTTATTACACAATAAATATATAAGTAAATAATTAAATGAATAAATGAATGAGAGCTAGCTAATATGTAGCATGTACGCGAAAGTATATGAATTGCCATAATAATAAAGAAAAAAATAACAAGTAATCTTGAAATATCAGAACGTCCATTGATAAGCTTTTTATTTTAAACGTACTATTTTACTGTTATAATTATTATTTTTAGTGTCCATTGCCTGTTATTATTTTCTTTTAAAAAATAAGTAACCACGGTTAGGTACTTAATGCATATTATTGTTTGACATTGAAATTTTATACTATTTAAAAAAAATCAACTAACTTAATTTTATTATAATAATTATTAAAAACAATTTATGTTAATTACTATACTTTAACAAACAAATTGATATTATTTTATCATTCCATAAGTCATTGTTTATTTACATATTATTTGAATTATTAAAAATATTTATTAAAAAAAAAATCAAATAGTGGTCTTGCTTATTTTTTTTTGTTTATTATAATTTTATTTCATTGCAGTGTGGTATAATTACCTCTTATTATGTAGAAAAAAAACCATTAGTTAAGTAACATAAAAAGTGGCGGCTGTTAAAATTACACTCCATTTTTTTTCGGTTTTTCCATTAAGAAAATTGTTCATACAATAACTATCTTAGGATAATACTAATGGTATATATACATACATGATGAATAAAAATAATATGATCTAAGGACGATGAAAATAATATATATTATATTAAACACGTTTAATGCTTATATATTTGTATATGATCAAGAGATACACGCACCTTTGGCCCGGATAAGTGTCAATACATTTTATTTTATCATTATGTTTTTTTCTTTTTCAAATCGTAATTATCATACACCCTGATAATACTAATATTAGAAAAAAAAAAAAAATAACAGAGAAATTTGATTAAAATAATTGAATTATTTAATATTTTTAATACACTCAAGAGATGCGTGTGATGAAATAATATTTACACATTGATATAATAAACAATTTAATAAAATATGCTTGAGTGTATAATTGAAATGAAAATTAATTTGCTTGTTAACACATAAACTTTAAATTTTTATCACAGTATATTATTAAAGAGATAAATAATATTAATAATAAATATTATTAATTAATTTGTCACATGTAACTCGATGTGAAATGATGATGGATTGGCCGAGGTACATACACATTAAACGACTACACAGATACATATACACACGGTAAAATAAAAAGTAAATAATTAAATGAATATAAATATAAATAAATAAGCATACTCTTTACTGCTAAATGTTATATTAAAAATATTATTTTAGATATGTTAAGAAAATAAAATAACAGCAATTATTACGTGAACGTAAATTGATGGCGATGGTAAAAAACAACAGATAGCATCAATACATTTAATAACTATAATATTAATAACAATAATTATAATTAAATAATGATATATAATTATATGGCTCAAAAATTAAAAAAATTAATGGGTATACATATATTTATATATTATTATAACAAATAATTATATATGTACCTATAGTGTGTAGTTATTACAAAAATAAAAAAATAATAAAAAAAAGCATTGTATGCAAAACAGGACTGACTCTGTGTCACAGGTTCTAGGTAAATTTATCAAATTTTATTTTTTTTTGTTTATACTTCTTAATAATTAATGGTTATTTATATTATTTAACGGTATAGTCCATTACCACGATCGTAATTGTAATTATATTTATGATAGGCATAATAGAAATTTTTATTTATAATTATTCAGTTGATGAGAAAAAATAATAAATAAATAAATGAATAAAATTGATTGAAAGTTTCGTGGGATTGGACTTGACAGTATTAGATCGATTGGAGCATATCAGTTTGGTAAATGTAATTTTGAAGGTAACTGATTAACTAGTTTAGTGACCTTCAAAAGTTCCTGTGACCTGGTATCAGACCAACTCTATACGTAAGTTTAAGAATTGATTTTTGTAAAGAGGTAATAATTCTATATTAAAATAATAATATTACTTACGACTTAGCTTAATTAATGAAAAATAAATAAATAAAACACATGACATGTGAAAAGATGAGTAAATAAATGAATAAATAAATAAAAAACAAATATACGTCCTTCAGTAGAAATCCAAGTTGCAAGTGGATTATAACAATAATAACATTAAATTATCTCATTATATATCTGATAATTATATTTTATACTAATTTATCTCTTATTATTATTTTGCACCTCTTTTTAATTACTTGGATGTCAGATAAAAATTATCTTCAAAAAAGCAAAGTAATTATTAATTATTGCATGCATATTTCATAATTATTGTTAATAAAATAAAAGAAAAAACATTATTAATAAAAATAAAGTAATCAGTTCAAAATGTAGAGCCGATATGCCTAAGTTTTGCTTCGCACATATGAGACACTTCGATGTTTTTAATTAAATGTGTGTTATAAAATATTTTTTTTTGTCACTGTACAATAAATATTTATTAAAAGAATGAAAGAGAGGGAGAGAATGACAGACGGATGATTATTGAAAAAAGAACAGGCTCGTTAGAAAAAAAATAATAAGTTAATAAATAAACAAAGAAAGCTTGATATTAACAGCAATATATTGAACATTGAAATTAATTTTTTTTTTTAATTAAGTTGTTATTTTGTCCACGGCACACTTTTATTGTTAATTTATTCTTTAAAGTCTTAATTTGTTATTCATTTGGAGTGGACTTGATTAAAAATTAATTTTTATTGTTAGTGTGCGGATCAAATACTCTAGTTCTTTATTTTCTTTTCTACTCAATCCTTTGATTTAACCGTAAAATAAAAATATATACTTGGTAAATAATTGTGTTTGTGGATACTTGTAATTCTACTTATCAATAAAATATTTAAAAATACCTTATTCACGTCATATTTATTTCAGCAGTTTTTCATTTTTAATGTTTATGAAATTCATTCATTAATGTGTTTTCAAAATCACAGGAGCTAGTATTCTGACAAGAAATTTTTGATATATTTTTAGTATAAGTTTATTAGTTAAAATAAAATCGGCTTCGCCTCGGTTTTGCAAAACCCCTTCCGCGGGACTGCGTACTTTCGGCTGGAGAGCAAAAAAAGAAGTATACAACCCATGACCAGAATGTTGGATACCCTGACGTATTTTAAATAATAAAAAGAATATTAAATAATGAAAATTATATCGCACTCGCAAATTTTTACTGCATTGGTGAACGAAAAACAAAATGTATAACTCGATCTGCTGGTAGATAAAAATGAATGATTTAGCGTTATTCAAAATGTATTTTTCATCGTAATTAAGTTTTTACGAAATATTTTTAGAAGAAAAATAAGGTCAGTTCTATAAATTTTGGTGAAAAATTGAGGATGTAAAAGAGGTATGTATAAAAATTATCTCTAGAGCTCATCAACAAAATTTACTTTCGCTAAAATACTGAAACCAACGAAGAATTCAAACGTATTCTACTAGGATGTTTTTATTGGGCGTGTTTGGCCGAAGTAAGTACTTACTAAACTTAGTAAGCCAGTTAGCATAAAAAAATTAAAATCTTACAAGCTGACTATAGCATTTTCGGCCAGAACAGATTTACTAGCTTAATTTAACATCACAAAACACCGGCTTACGTTATATCGCGTACATAACCTCATAGAATGAATATTATTGACAGTACTAAATTTAGCAATAAAATTTAATTCCTGTAAATAGTTGCAAATGGATAATTTTATGAGAAATATTTTATTGGAAGAAATATTAAATGACCCAATAGATAATATCGATAATTTAACGATAAAAATAATAATGGATAAAAAATGGTTTTATAAATTTATTTCAAATTTTTTTTAATCAACATAACATTTAAACTGTAGATTTAGTATAAACAATGATAGCTATTTCTCTTACATTAAGAATAAGTAATATAAATCTTAACGATGATTTAAGTAAACAATTAATGAAATAATTGAAATATAATAATTTATTTTTTTTGGTGTAACATGTTGAATGAAAAGATTTAAAGGACAAAAAAATTTTTAAGTCCTAAAAACTTAAAAATTTTTAAGTCCTGTTTAAGAGTAATTTTTTTCGGATAAAAAAAAAAAGTATATCTGTACGGACTGGAAATAACTTGAATTGGATGAATATGTTTTTTTGTGTGAGTTTATGTTCGGCGAAGCTACAAAAATTCAGCTGTCTTTATGTTATTTATCCATTTCAAGTCATTTCCAGCCGACACATACCTACTTTTTTTTATTATGAACAATTTTCTCCGGAGTGGGACTTCGAAATTTTTTGGCTGGTGTGAACCCGGCATTAATGATACACCGAAAAATGGTGTCTTGATGTCAAGTTATTTATCAGTTTTAGGCAGTTTATAGTTGATCCATACATATATTTATGAATCGAAAAATTATTCTATTTGACACTTAAAAAAATTTTAATCTTTGGGACTGAAATTTTTTGACGGTGTAAACCCGGCATGTCATACACTGGAACATGGTGTCTTAATGTCAATGAATTTATCAGTTTCTGGCAGTTTGTAGTCCATTCTTATTTATAAATTAAAAAATTTTTTTCATTCAACATTTAAAAAAATTTCAAACTCTGGACGTGAAAAAAATTTTCGGTGTTTACGCGGCGTATACTTTGGGTGAATTCGACACGTATACACTATGTATACTTGATGTATACTGAGCATAAACCGATCCGTTAGGGTATTTCTTTTAGAACTTGTCATACTCATAGATTTCTTTTTTTAAATAATATACGTAAAGCTTGTCACAAGTTAGAATACTATAAATATTTCTTTGCACGTATTAATTACTTATATTAATTGCAATCAAATATACTTAACTATCTATAAGAGGTTGGCAATGGCCTGGTCGGCTCGGTGCTCGCTTTTCGAAAGAGTGGGACCCGGGTTCGATCCTAGTACGCACCAATATTTTTCAGAGATTATCCTAGATAGCCAGAGTTACTCGACAAAAATTTACCAGTCAGCTATTGCAGTCAATTTAACGTTAAGTTAACGGCAAGTTTTTGCTGAGTGACATTTACATACAATTTGACGGAAATCTACTGCTGCCATTGGTAGTTAATTTGACAGCAAAACTTGTAGGTAATGTAGAAGGTAACTTACGTACAACTTAACGGCAATAAAGGCCAAGTAAACTTTTGTATTCAAGTTGTACTCAAGTTTCCTGGAAATTTACTGCCAACTTACCCACACTTTGTATTCTATAACGTTTGCCGTCAATTTAACTACTAATTCCGGCAGTAGATTTCTGGCAAGTTACTATCACGATGGCTATCAGGGATAATTAAAAATATGTGCGTTACGTTACGTTGCCAGCCTCTGGAAGTGGCAGAGATAGCCGGGCGGCACACGTCTGACTTGGGCGATCACACATTTTAAGCAACAACTTGAATGGGTGACCACTCTAGTCAGCGTTGGCTAGCGCGAGGGATCTCTGCACACTAGGAGAGGGGCCTAATGCTCCAGTGGTCGATAAGGAAGAGTTTCTTATCAATCACTGTGGACTTAACCCAGCTCCGACTGTACTAACATGGGTTTTCTCTGTGGTTTTCCCATGTTACTGTTCCAATAGCCGAGTGGTGAGGATCAGGGCAAATGCGGTACAGAAGGCACAAGTCGGTCCACAGCCGCAATGATAAGGCAGAGTTAACTAAGCAGAATGATAAGGCTTAGGGTGTAAAAGGGCGTTATTACGCCTGTACACTAGAAATCCGTATATAAATAATACTTAACTATCTATACCAGTAGATTTTTAACGTCACTCATTTTTTCTACTTGAATAAGCAGTCTTTTTCCTTATTTGAACTATCTATAAATTTGTTTTATTGTAAAATATATACAGAAAATTATCAAAATCAAAACTGCACTGGGTAAATATAAAAAATTATAGTTAATTAAATTTATATCCTAATTTTTTTTATTTAGTAATATGTTTACTTTGAATTCAGGTATTTAAATTAAAAAAAAAAAAAAAAAAAAAGTGTGCGTGTAACCTTTATGCGCGATTGAAGTAAAACTTCTTTGGCGTTGACGGCGTATATCACTGAAATGATTAAATTTTAACTTGAATAATAAATATCACATTATAATTTAATTATATTTGGCTCCCCGCCTTTATTAATCCCGCCAAAATTTCTCAGCAAAAATTTCTCACAATTATTTACAATTAAGTACAATTATTTCTAAAAAAAAACATTAACATGTCCCTTTTATTATGGTTTTTGTGTGAAAAAATGTTGTACAAGAAATTATTGCTAACAATTTTTGTCGCGAGAAATTTTTGCATGATGACACCTTTGT